>NW_028318735.1:0-72902 GCF_062004578.1 Staurois parvus | reverse complement strand
ACAAGACAGGGCTGCCCTTTGTCCCCCTTATTATATGTTTTGTCGATAGAGCCTCTCTTATCAACAATAAGGAAAAATGGAGATATAAGGGGAATCCAGATAGGAAGTATAGAACATAAAGTGGCAGCTTTTGCTGACGACCTGCTGTTTTATGTGGGGAATCCCAGGATAACACTCCCAAACCTAATGAAGCTGCTGAAGGAATACGGAGAATTATCAAATTTAAAAATTAATCCTACAAAAACGGAGATCTTAAACATAAATATCCCAAAGAGTGAACAAGAGAAAATACAAGAAGAATTTCCCTTTATTTGGAAAGAAAGAGATATAAAATACTTGGGAGTAAGGCTTAGCGCATCGTATAAAACCTTGTATAAACTAAACTATATTTCATTACTAAATGAAGTAAAGGGCGAATTAAATGCATTAGAGAGGGGAACCCCATCGTGGATAGGACGTATAAACCGGGTAAAAATGATAATCGTACCAAAAATTTTATATAGATTCCAAATGATACCAATTAAACTCCCGGAAGCCTTTTTCAAAGTAATAAAAAGAATGATAACGGGATATATTTGGAGGAAGAAAAAACCAAGGGTGTCCCACGAAATATTAAGTAGAGATAAAAAGAAGGGAGGTTTGGGAGTTCCAGATATAAAGAGATATTATAAAGCAGTAATATTAGGGAGAATCTTTGATTGGACATTCAATTTAGAAAGGAAGAGTTGGGTAAAAATTGAGAATACACTTAGTGGAACTAATTTGAATAGAATAATATGGCTACCGACACAATATAGAGGATTAAGGGAGGATTTGAGTTTGTACACTGTAAACGTATTAAGGGAATGGGATAAAATACACAAAAATATGAAATGGGAATTTAACTCTATACTTATGCCACTAAGAAATACAGAATATTTTACACCAGGTAGAGAAGAGATAACAGGTAGATGGTTTATGAAGGAGGATGTCCAACTCAGAGATATAATGGGGAATGGGAAATTGAAGATCTTTAAAGAGTTGGAAAAGGAAAAGGGAAACATCTTCACTAGGTTAGATGAGTGGCGTTATTATCAATTAAAATGTTTCTGGGGAAATCTCCCAAAACCCCTGAGACCCAGAAAGGATTGGAATTTGTTTGAAAGGTTGTTAGATGTACGGGGTGATGGGAAACATGGAATAGCTAAAGTATATGGAATTCTCACAGAGTTGCACACAAACACTAAACCATTGCACATTGTGAATTGGGAAAGAGATATGGGGGTGGTATTAGATGAAGGAAAACAGAAAAAAAATAAATAGATTAGTTCACGAAAATGTAAGCTTGAGAGATGTGGAAATAAATTATAAATGTTTGACAAGATGGCACATTGTTCCGAGTTTGGAGGGTAAGATAAATGCGGAGAGATCACAGCGGTGTTGGCGAGAGTGTGGGGAAGTGGGGACAGTTTATCACATTTGGTGGGAATGTCCAATGATTCAAATATTCTGGAAAAAAATAATATACTTAATAGAGAACATCACTGAAATGAACATCGGGTTAGATCCTGGGATGTGCCTGTTACACAGTTCACAGCTATCAGTTAGTAAATATAAGAAATTAGGTTTGGGGTATTACTTGAACCTGATCCCTAAGTATTGGAAGAAAAAAGAAATACCGAAAGAGGAAGAGTGGATAGAGAGAGTAAACTGGACTAAGGAGAGGGAGAAGACATATTATATTCAGGAAGATAAGATGGAATTATATCTCGCGAAATGGGAAAAATGGGAAAACTTTGTAACAAGTATGAGAAAGTGATAAGTAGAACGTCATAGAGAAACAACTGGGAAGGTTATGCTTGCTTTAGATACAAGACAAGGAATTGCAGAGTGGAGGGGGGGGAGGGGCTAAGGTTTTAAGAGGGGGGTAAAGGAAGAAATAAGAAATAATTGTATATTTATGATGTTTGAGATGTAATTGTCTATTCTTATTTTTCTATTGTTATTTCTGTGAAAATGATTAATAAATATTTAAATAATAAAAAAAAAAAAAAACAGGTGCCATTGATACAGGTAATGAGTGCAGGACGGAGGAGCCTCTTAAAGAAGAAGGTACAGGTCTGTGAGAGCCAGAAATCTTGCTTGTTTGTAGGTGACCAAATACTTATTTTTCACCATAATTTGCAAATAAATTCTTTCCAAATCAACCAATGTGATTGTCTGGATTTTTTTTCTCATTTTGTCTCTCATAGTTGAGGTCTACCTATGATGTCAATTACAGGCATCTCTCATCTTTTTAAGTGGGAGAACTTGCACAATTGGTGGCTGACTAAATACTTTTTTGCCCCACTGTAATGTCTCAGGGTTAGTTCAAACTATATCAGGTTACAGAGTTTTTACTACAATGTAGAACATCTGTCACTGCAGGGACACACAGGAAACAATTGTTTCCTGTGTGTCCCATTCACACTGCAATGCAGCATATGGTTGCACTGCAGCATGCTGTGATAAAATGCAGACATTCTAATGAAGTCCAATCGCACGACAATGTACAGCAATGCAGCGCAAAGCTTTGCTGTACATTGGAGACTCGGGCAACAGGCGGACAACCTACCCCTGAGCAGGGGTCTCAGGCAACAGGCAGGCAATCTTCCCCCTAGGCTTGGGGCCTCAGTCAAGCTCCCTCCGTGACTGGACAGCGGATTGGAGACTCGGGCAACAGGCGGCAACCTACCACTGGGCAGGGACCTTGGGCAACAGGCGGCAATCTACCCCTGGGCAGGGGTCTCAAGTAACAGGCGGCAACCTACCCCTGGGCAGGGGCCTCGGGCAACAGGCGGCAATCTACCACTGGGCAGGGGCCTCGGGCAACAGGCGGCAATCTACCACTGGGCAGGGGCCTCGGGCAACAGGCGGCAATCTACCACTGGGCAGGGGCCTCGGGCAACAGGCGGCAATCTACCACTGGGCAGGGACCTCGGGCAACAGGCGACAACCTACCACTGGGCAGGGACCTCGGGCAACAGGCAGCAACCTACCACTGGGCAGGGACCTCAGGCAACAGGCGGCAATCTACCCCTGGGCAGGGGTCTCGGTCAACAGGCGACAACCTAACACTGGGCAGGGGCCTCGGGGACTCAACGGGACTCTAGCTGTGTAGTCTGGCATCAGCACAGCTCCCACCCAGCTTTCTAGGGACATTGGGTTCACGGGGACTCAACGAGTAGCGATGGCTCAAGCACTCAGGGGCACCACAGGTAGCTATACTCTGGGCACGCTATGGGGCAGTTCAAGTAAGGGTAGTCTAGGCGTGTAGTAGGGCAGTGCATAAAACTCAGGTGGTCAGTGAGCACAACAGGGACAGTTAAGGACACGGGTGGTCTGTGCACACAGCGGGGACAGTTCAGGACACGAGTGGTCGGTGCACACACCGGGGACAGTTCAGGACACGAGTGGTCGGTGCACACACCGGGGACAGTTCAGGACACGAGTGGTCGGTGCACACACCGGGGACAGTTCAGGACACGAGTGGTCGGTGCACACACCGGGGACAGTTCAGAACACGGATGGTCGGTGCACACACCGGGGACAGTTCAGAACACGGGTGGTCGGTGCACACACCGGGGACAGTTCAGAACACGAGTGGTCGGTGCACACAGCAGGCACAGTTCAGGACACAGGTGGTCGGTGCACACAGCGGGGACAGTTCAGGACACAGGTGGTCGGTGCACACAGCAGACACAGTTCATGACACAGGTGGTTGGTGCACACAGTGGGGCAGTTCGGAACAAGGGTGGTCGGTGCACACACTGGGGACAGTTGAGAACACGGGTGGTCGGTGCACACAGCAAGCACAGTTCACGACACAGGTGGTCAGTGCGCACAACAGGGACAGTTCAAAACACGGGTGGTCGGTGCACACAGCGGGGACAGTTCAGGACACAGGTGGTCGGTGCACACAGCGGGGACAGTTCAGGACACAGGTGGTCGGTGCACACAGCGGGGACAGTTCAGGACACAGGTGGTCGGTGCACACAGCGGGGACAGTTCAGGACACAGGTGGTCGGTGCACACAGCGGGGACAGTTCAGGACACAGGTGGTCGGTGCACACAGCGGGGACAGTTCAGGACACAGGTGGTCGGTGCACACAGCGGGGACAGTTCAGGACACAGGTGGTCGGTGCACACAGCGGGGACAGTTCAGGACACAGGTGGTCGGTGCACACAGCGGGGACAGTTCAGGACACAGGTGGTCGGTGCACACAGCGGGGACAGTTCAGGACACAGGTGGTCGGTGCACACAGCGGGGACAGTTCAGGACACGAGTGGTCAGTGCACACAGCGGGGACAGTGCAGAACATGTGTGGTCGGTGCACACAGCAGGCACAGTTCAGGACACAGGTGGTCAGTGCGCACAAGGACAGTTCAGGACACGGGTGGTCGGTGCACACAGCGGGGACAGTTCAGGACACGGGTGGTCGGTGCACACAGCGGGGACAGTTCAGGACACAGGTGGTCTGTGCGCACAACAGGGACAGTTCAGGACACTCATGGTAAGCAGCTTGCAGACCCTCAGCGGCAGGCAGCTCCAGACACAGGGATGACCAGCGGTCAGCATTCCAGGGACAACCAGCGATCAGCAGACAGCAGCAGCTCCCAGGGCACTCAACAGCGGACGGCTTTCAGGGGCACGCAGCCAAGGACAGTGTGCAGGGTCCCTCAGCAGCAGCTCCCAGGGCACTCAGCAGCAGACAGCTTCCAGGGACACGCAGCCACGGATAGTGTGCAGGGTCCCTCAGCAGCAGCTCCCAGGGCACTCAGCAGCAGACAGCCTCCAGGGACACGCAGCCACGGACAGTGTGCAGGGTCCCTCAGCAGCAGCTCCCAGGGCACTCAGCAGGGTGCAAGGGTGCTCAGTAGACAGGCTTACAGACTTGCAGGGTCTGAGCTGTGGGGTCTGACCTTTGAGGAGAAGGCTCATGCAGAGCTGTGGAGACTCCCAACCCTGAGGTATTGCAGAGGGCTACAGTCCTGACCTTTTGGGGGTTTGCAGAGTGCACAGGGGGGATGGCTGGGGAGGCTCGGTCCCCCTCACCCGAGCCTCCCAGCATCTTTCCAGGAGCAAGATGATTCCAGCAGCATGGACAGGAAAAAAAAGAGAAGGGGTGCTTCCTGTGCGGGTCTTTTGAAAACCAAGTGGGACGCGGCTAGGTTGCCTCGGCAACAGCCGGCCCAGCATTGTCCATGGAAGCTCCCCAGATATCAGAATGTGCAAGGGGGAAGGGAGGGGTGGAGGGATATGGCAGGGGATGGGAGAGGCACTGGCAGTCCATGACAAAGTGTATGTTTCGTACACTTCAAATAGAGTTTGTAAAAATAAAAGGGGGAGGATGTGTGATCCACTGAATTGCGCACCACACTGCATTCTACTGCAATGGATACCATGTTAAAAGGGGGTTCTCTCAACATCCTGTACAGCTCTAATGGGGGAAGAAAATAATGAACTTCCCAACTGTAATACAAGGGTCCAATGACACACAGGGCGTAGACTTATGTAACAAGAGTATAACTTTAACAGCCACGTTCACTAGTGACAGATAGATAAAATCTGCAATGCCCTATCACTCGTATCTATCTAGCAGAAGCTTGCAGGTGTTTGGCCCTTAAGAAGGATGCTGACTGCAAGGGACCAAAAGTCTGACGCTCTTTGGGAGGTCAAGGATGCTAGGAAAAGGCACTAAAGTAGACACAAGGACCCACTCGGTAGTTCTCAGCCTTACCTGAGAAACAATCGAACGATCCCGTCGCTGGGCATAGAGATTTGTGAAGGAAAGATGGCCTCCGCTCATGTTTTTTTCTTAGATTAATGCTTTACATTGCAGCGGAGAGATGTGGGATCTTATTGACCTCATATCTCTCCATAATGGAGGAGCTGTCACAAATTATTTCTATCACAAGGGATACATGCATTCCTTGTGATAAGAAAAAAAGTGATTAAAAAATGTTTTTAAAAAGGGAAAAAGTGCAAAAAAAACATTATATACATTTTTTAAAACGTTTAACATGCCCCCGTCCACCCACATAGTGGTGAATGCATATGTAGGCCACGCCCATATGTAAACGGTGTTTAAAACTCACAAGTGAGGTATCATCACAAACGTCAGAGCAAGAGCAATAATTCTAGCACTAGACCTCCTCTATAACCTGTAGACATTTTTGAAGCATCACCCATGGATATTTTTAAGCACCACAGTTTGATGCCATTCCACAAGCGTGCGCAATTTTAAAGCATGACATGTTTGGCATCTCTTTACTTGCCGTAACATCCTCTTTCATATTTTACAAACAAATTGGGGTATACAGGTGAAACTCAAAAAATTAGAATACCGGGCAAAAGTTAATTTATTTCAGTAATGCAACTTAAAAGGTGAAACTAATACATGAGATAGACACATTACATGCAAAGCAAGATAGTTCAAGCCGTGATTTGTCATAATTGTGATGATTATGGCTTATAGCTCATGAAAACCCCAAATCCACAATCTCAGAAAATTTGAATATTACATGCAATCAATAAAACAAGGATTGTACATAGAACAATATCGGAACTCTGAAAAGTATAAGCAAGCATATGTACTCAGTACTTGGTTTCAGCCCCTTTTGCAGCAATTACTGCCTCAATGCGGCGTGGCATGGAAGCTATCAGCCTTTGGCACTGCTGAGGTGTTATGGAAGACCAGGATGCTTCAATAATGGCCTTCAGCTCTTCTGCATTGTTCGGTCTCATGTCTCTCATCTTTCTCTTGGCAATGCCCCATAGATTCTCTATGGGGTTCAGGTCAGGCGAGTTTGCTGGCCAATCAAGCACAGTAATCCCATGGTCATTGAACCAGGTTTTGGTGCTTGTGGCAGTGTGGGCAGGTGGACCACTGAGCAACAGATCTGGTCATAATGACTTACACTGCCTGGTACTTGGATAGATGCGGCTGCTCTGTAGATCTGGCTGGTTCTCACCAGAACTCAAATAAACAAAGAGGGCCACATAGTGTGATGTCCTTAAAGTATTTATTGAGTATAAAGGCACAGGATAGCAGAGAAAATCAATAAATTAAAAATTACTGACCCAGGTGAAAAACAAAGATGGCCACCGGGGCCCCACGTGGCGCCGGCGACGTGTCGTCCGACCTACTGTAGCTTTCCCTGATGCGTTTCGAGCGAATGCTCGTAATCATAGGGGTGCAGCTTACAGTAGTGGACGCTAGTGACACTGTGTCAGGGATCTCCTCGATCCCCGCCGCGATGGTCCCGGCGCAGGCGCAGTGCGCCGCCCTGTGCAGGGACACAGGCACTAGGCCCAGGCCGGCCGCGGCGTTCGAGTTCGCGCATGCGCAGTAGAAGCCGCGGCCGCCCACTGGGCACCAATGGCAGCGCAGGGCGGGATATTTAAATGGCCCTGAGCTGTCATTCAGTGCCTTCTGGTCTTTCCTGCATCCTGTGAATCTGCAAACCTGTGCCCTGTAAGTTATTGACCCGGATTGTACCTGACCTTGCTAATTTCTCCTGTCCTGACCCTTGCTTTGCCTGACCTCTCTCCTGGATGCCCCCTATTGGATTTGACCTGCTGTTGCTGACCTGGCGTGTGACCCGACCATTCTCTGCCCGCTGCCTTGTACCTTACCGTCCTCTCTGTTACCGACCCGGCCCGTCTGACCTTGCTCATCCATCCATCCATCCCTCGCAGTGGGGTCTTCTGACCTCCTCATATCAGACTCTTTCCCGTGGGAGCCCTTGGCGCATACCACTACCACTGACAGACGTACCCAGTAGCCACGACCTGGTCTCAGGGGGCTCCAGGTCCATCCCCACCATCAGGGGCCCTGGTGAACAAGCACCCTGGGACTTAGATTCCGTGCGCTGGGGGCGCCTATTCAGTGGAGTGCTAGTGGTACCGCCGGGTGGTCCCTTACAGTACCAGAAGGCCATGACTGAGTCTAGAGGAGGGCCCTCTCCGCTTGAGGAGACCTGCAGGCACCTATCTAATTTGACACAGGCCGTATCGGCCCTGCAGGACAGATGTCTACAGATCAAGGGCGTTGTACCATGTGACCTCTGTGATCATTCACAGATTTCACACGTAGTAAGCAATGATGTCAGAAGTGACATCTTGCTTACTACTCTGCATGTGATCACTGATTGGCCAATCAGTGATCACGATCCGGACCTCGCACAGAGGTCCCATACGACGATCAGTGTTCAACTGTGTCCGGAGGACACAGCGGGCACAAGATCACAGTGCTGCGCGCTCCCAGGGAGCGCGCACAAGCAGGGGGTGGGGAAGCCATTTATAAACGATCACCCACCCTTGCACTGCCACCGTCCAGCCGTTTATATACAACGGCCGGACGGGAGGTGGTTAAAGGGGGCTTCCAAATTCCGATAAGGCCCCTGCTCGCAGACCCCCATAACCATTGGCCAGGGTTGTGAGGAAGAGGCCCTTGTCCCCATCAACATGGGGAGCCCCCGTGCCCCAAAGCACCCCCCCCATGTTGAGGGCATGTGGCCTGGTATGGTTCAGGAGGGGGGGGAACTTGTCCGCCCCCTTTTTCCTGACCTGCATGATCGGTTAAGGGTCTGGTCAACACCAGCCCCTTAACCGATCATGCAGGTCAAAAAAGGGGGGGGATCCACATCTTGGGGGGGGACCCCCCACACCATTTTTTTAAATTTTGGAATGGGGCTTCCCCTTAAAACCCATACCAGACCCGAAGGGCTTGGTATGAATGGAGGGGACGTTGTTTTATTTATTACAACGTTGTTTTATTAATGGTGCCGGTTTTTAAATGTAATTACAGATTTTTTTTTATTTGCTAAAGCTCAGAGACTCAGCTGTCACTTTCCTCCCAGCTAAAAGAAAGTTTCCTTTTAGTTTATCCCCCCCCCCCCCGAGTTAAAAGAAACAATGTTTTCTTTTAGTTTCTTAAAAGAAACAAAGTTCCCTTTAACTCCGAGGAAAGTGACAGCTAATTATGTGAGCTATAGTTATGGAAAAAAAAAAGCCAATTGCAATTGCATTTAAAAATTGGCACCGACATACACTTCGTATTGCGAAATAAATTTGTAAAAAATTTGTAAAGCAAGGCATTATTTTCAATGGATTTTAATTCGTAAACCGAAAATTGCATTAACCGAGGCGTTCGTAAACCGTGGTACACCTGTATGTCATATTTCCACCACTCCCTTTTTTAATGGGGCTAACACCGCAGGAAATATTGTGCTACACTGTTAAATGACCTTAATCTCAGATTTAGATCAGTTATTATTGATCAGTTTAGGCCATTTCAATGTATCCTGCACCCTGTCCGCCGTTATGTGACAAGTATATGGATATTACATGTAACTTATTTTGAATTTATTTGGCTCTTCTCTTCACAGGGTCTAGCCATTCTAAGGGCATTGAACCAGTATATCTTTACTTTTTCCCCTTTTCTATCTCCCTCCTAATGCTCACCAAGGATCTGTCAGTTCATCCATGACCGGCCCTGCCCTCCTGCAGTGTACCGATTGTGGGGGTAAGCAAACTTCTTCCTACCTAGGACCATGGATAGCCCACCCATTAGATTGCACATCTCTGTACTTGCACACAACGTTCTGGGTCTTAATTCCCTGGTGAAGAAACATAAAGCTTTCAACAATTTCCACTCGATTGGAGCAGAAATAATGTTTTTATAGGAAACCCACTTTCCTGTCTCATACAAGTCTTATCCATAAACACCAATCTACATTTTTTTACGTCTAATGCTCTGGATAAAACAAAGTGAGTCACCGTATGCATCTCCAAACGCCTTTCCTTCTCACCATCACAGATCCTCAACGACCCTAATTGCAGGTTTCCTATGTTGAAGGGTGACTTGGGGGTGCTCCAGTGACATTAGAGACAAATTACATGCCTAACATAGACCAACTCAGTTTCCTCCAGACACTCTTTACATACACTGTCCCCCCATTTCCAGGGTGTGTTTCTGTTCAGAGGGGATTCTAATAAAGCTTTGGATTCCTCACTTGATAAAACTCACTCACCAAGCTCCCAGATTTTTAAAACCCTCTAAGATGGGCACCAAGTTTGTCAAACTATTACGCAACTACAACATCTGGAGGGAATTTAACGCTACTGGGTGGAACTACACCTTTTTCTCCCATGTTCACTCCACATATTCACAGACAGACCATGTCCTCACGTCCTGCGGTACTTAACCCTTGTGCAAGTCCTCCAAGATTTTGGAAACTGCCTGGTCAGACCACTGTCTCATCCTAGTTCCCATCTACTCACTTTGCAGCCCAACATCTTCCTATACCTGGAGCCTTAATGAGTCTCACCTTAGTAATCAGGTCACTTGCCTTGACATGGAACTTCAATTGAAGGAATATTTTTCCTTGAATGATCTCACTCATACATCCCTCATGCGAGTGTGGGAAGCACACAAGGCTACCATAGTTGCCAGGTATAAGAAATACTTATGAATCAACGCTTAAACAAAAACAAGAGGCCTTGCATGACTTGCTTAAGGACCATAAAAAGAATCCTCATCTGACCTACGCAGCCAGATAGATGCCGCTTGATTAGAATTGAATGTTTACCCCACTACAAGGGCCGAAAAGAATCTGCAATGGTCCAAAGCTAAAATTGTATTCCCAAGCCAATAAGCCCTGTAAATTATTGCCGGCCAAATTGGAGCCTAAATACCCCGCTCCCCATATCCCCAAGATTAGGAGAGCAGACGGCTCCTTCACACAAAACCATAAGTTGGTCCTGCAAGAATTTTCTATTTTCTTCCAGGACCTGTATACAAATGTAAACAAATCTAGCCCACAGGAATCTGATAGATTTACAATGCACATCCCCATCCCGGCCTTGCTGGGAGAACACAGGGGACTCATGGAAAAGGATGTTACAGTTGACAAAGTCCTGTCAATAATTAAATAAACCCCAGTGGGTAAGGCACCTAGCCCTGATGGCTTCAGTACACTGTTCAAAGAGAGAGAGAAAAGGGCACCGCTCGAGCTTCCCATATACTCCCATGTGTAAAGGATGGCCTCAGCTGTCATACCAGCCACGGCCACTCATAAGCCGCATAATCTAAGTAGTCACCTCACCAGCATAGCAGGAGTGAGGTCTTGTAATGCGGCCCACATATTGTAGATTGCACTTAAGGCAGGTGATAACATAGATAACGTAATGAGCTGTTTGATGTTATACGTTTTGCCATTGGTGCATGATGTTACAACATCGGAATTCCTAGCTGACAGCTTGAGCAGCGAGTTGCGTTGCACTTAAAAAAAAAAAAAAAGGAAATGTGCAACCAGGTGTGTCTTGATTGGTTGGATAGAAACATACTGGGAGAAATCTTATTGCCCATCATTTTGCTCTCCTGGCTACAAAGTGCACTCTATTGGACAGAATGGCCTTGTAATCTGGATCCCCATGTAGCAAAGGTAAATATCGAGAGTCGATGTGTACAATCTCTCAATATTGATTGCTATAATGTGTCAAAAAGATCAAGGATGTCAGTTTTCTTACTTAAACTAGAGGTACCTCTGTTCATTAGAAGGGATCCTCTAGGCATGTCCTTCACTGTTTTGAGTGCTTGACTGACCTTATGCCCCTTTTTCCCTCAAAATAGAGCATTCTTTTAGTGGTCACTTCTGCATTTGTTTTCTTTTTGCGTTATAAACAAAAAAAGGACGACAATTTTGAAAAAAAAAAAAATATTTTGTACAGTGAATACAGAAAGTATTCACAGAGCTTAACTTTTGCCACATTTTTTTATGTTACAGTCTTGATCCAAAATGGATTAAATTAATTTTTTTCCTCAACAGTCTACAAACAATACCCCATAATGACAACATGAAAGGAGTTGGTTTTGCAATTTATAAGAAAAAAAAAAAAACACATGTACATAAGTATTCACAGCCTTTGCCATGACACTCAAAATTGAGCTCTGGTGCATCTTGTTCCAACTGACCATCCTTCAGATGTTTCCACAACTTGATTGGAGTCCACCTGTGGGACATTCAGTTGATTGGACATGATTAGGAAAGGCATAAACCTGTCTACATAAGGTACCACAGTTAACAGCGCATGTCAGAGCACAAACAAAGCCATGAAGTCCCAAGGAATTGTCCATAGACCTCTGAGACATGATTGTATCAAGGCACAGATCTGGGGAAGGGTACAGAAAAATTTCTGCAGCATTGAAGGTCCCAGTGAGCACAGTGGCCTCCATCATCCATACATAGAAGAAGTTGGAACCACCAGGAATCTTCCTAGAGCAGGTCGCCATGCCAAAATGAGCGATCGAGGGAGAAGGGCCTTAGCCAGGGAGGTAACCAAGCACCCAATGGTCACTCTGAAAGAGCTTCAGCGTTTGTCTGTGGAGAGAGGAGAACCTTCCAGAAGAACAACCATTTCTGCAGCACTCCACCAATCAAGCCTGTATGGTAGAGTGGCCAGACGGAAGCCACTCCTCAGTAAAAGGCAAATGGCAACCCACCTGGAGTTTGCCAAAAGGCACCTGAGGGACTCTCAGACCATGAGAAACAAAACTCGCTGGTCTGATGAAACAAAGATTGAACTCTTTGGCCTGAATGCCAAGTGTCATGTTTGGAGGAAACCAGGCACTGCTCACCACATGGCCAATACCATCCCTACAGTGAAGAATGGTGGTGGCAGCATCATGCTGTGGGGATGTTTTTCAGCGGAATGAAATGGGAGACTAGTCAGGACCGAAGGAAAAAGGAATGCAGCAATGTACAGAGACATCCGTGATGAAAACCTGTTCCAGAGTGCTCTGGACCTTAGACTGGGGCGATGGTTTGTCTTTTAACAGGACAACAACACTAAGCATACAGCCCACATAACAAAGGAGAGGCTAGGGGCGAACTCTGTGAATGTCCTGGAGTGTCCCAGACATGAACCCGATTGAACATTTCTGGAGAGATCTGAAAATGGCTGTGCAGTGACACTCCCCATCCAACCTGATACAGCTTGAGGTACTGCAAAGAAGAATGGGAGAAACTGCCCAAAAATAGGTGTGCCAAGCTTGTAGCATCATACGCAAAACAAGGTGCTTCAACAAATGATTGCACAAAAGCTGTGAATACTTATGTACATGTGTTTTTTTTTTTATTTTTTAGTCCTCATATACACTGGATGTTTATACAGCTGCTGCTCATGGCTCTTGACATTTTTTTCTACAGCCAGTAAACTCCTCAGCATGTTATCCTATGTGTCCATGCACACATAGAATGTAATCAGCGTTTTTGGCAGGGGCGTTTTTCGGCTGGAAAAATAAACAGAACCAGTGTGATTCTAGAGGAGTTTTTTAGCTGAAAAATGCTCTAACCCTGAAAAACGCGGCAAACCGACATTTTTGGATGGTTTTTTTTTTTTTTGGGTCCAAAAAGAAAAAACCACGGCAAAACACCGCTATACGCTAATGCAGGGGTGTCCAAACTATGGCCCTCCAGGTGTTGAAGTACTACAAGTCCCATCATGCCTCTGGGTGTCTTGCCTGTTGATGTCAGAGTCTTGCAAGGCTTCATGGGACTTGCAGTTCCTCAACACTTGGAGGACCATAGTTTGGACACCCCTGCTCTAATGCAACAACACTAAAAAACGCTGAAAACCGCATGTTTTTAATATGACTTTACACAGCTAACTTTACCAGCGTTATTAAAACGCCCAGCCTTATTTTTAATAAATTGCAAAGATTTCAAAACAAACTTCTTTCATGTTGTCATTATGGGGTATTGTTTGTAGAATGTTGAGAAAAAAAAATGAATTTAATCCATTTTGGAATAATGCTCCATGTACACGGGACACTTCTGAACGATGGAAACTGACTTGGAAAATGTTGGTTAACCACTTGAGCTCCTGAGGATTTACCCCCCTTAATGACCAGGCCTCTTTTTGCTACTCGGCGCTGCACTAATTAAACTGATAATTGCGCGGTCATGCAATGCTGCACCTAAACGAAATTTACGCCCTTTTTTTCACACAAATAGAGCTTTCTTTCGGTGGTATTTGATCACCTGTGCGCTTTTTATTTTTCACGCTATAAACAAAAAAAGACCAAATATTTTGAAGAAAAGCGATATTTTTTACTTTCAGCTATAAAAAATATATAGTCAGCTCAAAGTTAGTTATAAATTTAGGCCAAAATGTATTCTGCTACATGTTTTTGGTAAAACAAATCCCAATAAAGTGTATATTGATTGCTTTGTGTGAAAGTTATAGCATCTACAAACTATGGTATAGATACTGCAATTTACATTTTTTTGCTATACAGCGCTGCACTAGTTTAACGGACAATTGCGCGGTCATGCAATACGTTACATAAATGAAATGTATGTCCTTTTTTTTAACACAAATAGAGCATTCTTTTGGTGGTATTTGATCACCTGTGCACTTTTTATTTTTGGCGCTATAACCAGAAAAAGTTTTGAAGAAAAAAAATGTTTTTTGAAAAAAACAATATTTTCTCATTTTGTTCATAAAAAATATCCAAAAAAAATAAAATTTCATCATAAATTTAGGCCAAAATGTATTCTGCTACATGTTTTTGGTTAAAAAAAATCCCAATAAGTATATATTGATTGCTTTTTGTGAAAGTTATAGCGTCTACAAACTATGGTATAGATAATGGAATTTACATAGCTTTTACTTTCTGACTGCCCATCACATTTCTTGAGGTGCTAAAATACCAGAATAGTACAAACACCCTCAAATGACCCCTTTTCGGAAATTAGACACCCTAAGCTATCTGCTGAGAGCTATATTGAGTCCATGGAAGATTTATTTTTTTTTTCCACAAGTTTCTGGAAAATGACAAAAACAATTTTTTTTTTTTTTTTACATGAAGTTGTCATTTAAATTATTTATTTCTTGCACAAGCCATGGGTATATGTGGAATTACACCCCAAAATACATTCTGCTACTTCTACTGAGTATGGGGATACCACATGTGAAACTTTTTGGGAGCCTAGCCACATACAAGAGCCTGAAATCCAATGACCACTTTGAAAGCCTGAAGGTGCGTAACTTCCTCATTACACTTCCTCACTACCTATCACAGTGTCGAAGGCCCTGACATGCCAGGATAGCCCCAAACCCCCCCCCCCCCAAATGACCCCTTTCTGGAAAGTAGACACCCCAAGGAATTTAAAAAGAGGCATGGTGAGTATTTTGCAGATCTCATTTTCTTCTCACAAGGTTTTGAAATATAAAAAAAATAGAAAAAGATATGTTTTTGTTTTTTTTCTTCATTTCCCAAAAACTTGTGGCAACAAATGAGATCTGCAAAATACTTACCGTGCTTTTTATCAAATTCCTTGGGGCATCTACTTTCCAAAAAGGGGTAATTTGGGGGGGTTAGGTGCTATCCTGGCATTTCATGGCCTCCGAAACGGTGATAGGCAGTCTGGAAGTGTAATGAGGAAATAAAGCCCTTTAAAAGCCTGAAGGTGCTTATTGGATTTTGGGGTCCTGTACTTGGCTAGACTGCCAAAAAGTCTCTCACATGTGGTACCCCCATACTCGGGAGAAGTAGCAAAATGTATTTTGGGGAGTAATTCCACATATAACCATGGCATGTGTGAGCAGTAAATCATTTAAGTGACAATTTTGTGAAAAAAAAAATATATATTTATTTTTGTCATTTTCCAAAAACTTGTGGTAAAAAAATAAATTCTTCTATTGACTCAACATTTCGCTCAGCAAATAGTTTGGGGTGACTACTTTCCAAAAAGGGGTTATTTTGGGGGGTGGGGGCGTTTTATGCCCAGCATTAGAAGTTTATGCTACACATCATTCACTCTTCTAACCACCTGAAGGACCAAGCCTTTTTGTTCACATGAAAAAAATCAGTATTTTTTCCTAGGAAATTAATTTAAACCCCCCAAACATTATATATTTTTTTAAAGCAGACACCCTAGTGAATACAATGGTGGGTACTACAATTTTTTATGACACATAGTACTCGCGCAGAGATTTTTCAAAAGCAATTTTTAAAAAAAAAAACACACTTTTTTTACTTTTAATGCACAAAAACACAATATATTGGCCAATTGTTTGGTAAAATATAAAAGATAATAGTATGCCGAGTAAATAGATACCAAACATGACATGCTTTAAAACTGCGCATGCCCCGTTCAATGGCAACAAACTGCAAACATTTTTAATATCCATAGGCAGCGCTTTAACCGTTTCAATACCGTGCAATTTTACACCTTCCTGCCCAGGCCATTTTTCAGGTTTCAGCGCTCTCACACTTTGAATGACAATTGCGCGGTCATACAACATTGTACCCAAACTAAAATTTTATCATTTTCTTCACACAACTAGAGCTTTCTTTTGGTGGTATTTAATCACCGCTGGGGTTTTTATTTTTTGCTAAATTAACAAAAAAAGACCAAAAATTTTGAAAAAAAAACACATTTTTCTTTGTTTCTGTTATAAAAGTTTACAAATAAATAATTGTTCTTCGTAAATTTAGGCCGAGATGTATTCTGCTACATGTCTTTGGTGAAAATAACCCAAATTAGGATGTATTTTTTAGTTTGTAGGAAAGTTATAGAGTTCACAAACTATGGTAAAGATCTGAATATTGATCAATCCTGAAGTACTGACAGCCAATCTAATATCTTGAGGTCCAAGAATGTCAGAACAGTACAGATATCCCCCAAATGACCCCTTTTTGCAGAGTAGACAGTCCGACGTACTTCATAAGAGGCATGGCGAGTTTTTTGAAGTTGGATTTTTTTGTCATAATTTTTCGGAAAATGAAAAAATTTAAAAAATTATTTTCACTATTTTTTTTTTTTACATACTGTCACCAGTGCAGTACAGCGTCATCATATAACTGGCATGGCGGTGAACAGCGACACTGACTGGTGACAGTATGAAAAAAAAATATATATATATTTTTTTTTTTTTTTTTTTATTATATTTAATTTTTTATTACATTTTTTTTTAAGATTTTTTTTTCATATTTTACTATGACCAAAATAGTACAATGTTACCATAGTAACACTGTACTACTTTGGGGAAGTGATCAGTATTTTTTTTTTTTTTTTTTTTACACAATTTGCTTATAGCAAAGAATTACTTTGCTATAAGCAAGCATTTACCTGAATGAAATCGATTCATTCAGCTTTTTTTTTTTTCTTTTTTTTTTTTGTGCTTAGCTGTGATTTGGTCACAGCTAATCACATGACATGTGCATGTGATTAGCTGTGACCATTCACAGCTAGGCACTAGTATACAATGGATGGCATCATGAATGAAGCCATCCATTGTATACAACTGTCATGTGACCTGCTGTGATTGGTCACAGCAGGTCACATGGTACCGGCAACGGGAGCCGGTACTCGGATCTGTCATCGGCCGTGTCCGAGGTGCACGGGCGGTGACAGATCGCACTGCTGCGTCGCTCTGCAACCGCGCAAACCGCGCATGTGCGGGGGCACGCCAAATGGCTTGCACCTGGAATACAGGAGCACATTTCAAGCCGCCAAACGGCCATTGGCCAGGCGGCTAATGGTTAAAAGCCACCATTTTAGATTTACAGAGGAGGTCTAGTGTTAGAATTACTGCCCTTGATCTGACGTTCACGGCAATACCTCACATGCATGGTCAAGGCTTGTGCACACAGGTGTGAGCGCATGGGAGGGGCAATTTTTTTTTTTTTTTTTTTTTAGTTATTTTGATTTTTTTTTATTATTTTTACATTGTACGTTTCATTTTTTTTTTTTTTTAATCACTTTTAATGCTATAACAGGGAATGCAAATAACCCCTATAACTTCAATGGGCATTGTCATATATTCTTTTTTGAGAAATCTGGGGTCTATCAGACTCTAGATATCTCAAATCCAGATGATGTAACAGTACATCGCTGGTCCTTGTTGGCTATATATGCTATGTTTTGTTTTTTTTTTGTATGCAGCCAGTGGACTGAATGAAAAAATGAGAAGAAATCTCTGCCAGAAAAAGTGTGTGGTATGCCCACCATTAGAATATACCACCCTGCATCCACCCACTTCTAATGGATCACACTTTGCCACAAGTGCCAGTTCCAAGATTGAATAAAATGTCTAAATAGTGGCACACTTGAATTAAAATTGCCCACGTATAAGTGGTACCCCATATGTAAAAATGATGACACCAAGTCCCAAACTATCTTGCCACTGCTCCCCATGTAGTCTGGGCATCTGGGCGGGCTCCACGTGACTATCTTTTCCCTTGTAAATCCAAAACTTATAAGTATAGCCTGTTGTCCTCTCACAGGTCTTCTACATCTTGACCCCATATCTGGCACGCTTGCAGGGGAGAAATTGTTTGAATGCAAGGCGGCCAGAAAAATTAATAAGGGACTCATCAACACAGATGTTTTGCCGGGGAGTATAGACATCTGCAAATTTTAGGTTAAGGTGATTTGCGAGGGGCTGAATTTTGTGGAGCCGGTTAAATTCAGGCTTACCCCGAGGATGACAGAGTATATTGTCGCTGAAATGCATAAAACACATTATACTCTCATATCTATGTCTGGCCATGGCAGCAGAGAACACGGCATATGATGAATCGGGTCTACGGACCAATACAACCGCAATTAATTTCTTTTAGTAATGCCCATGTTGAGGGTTAGGCCCAAAAAAATTGTAAATTTGAAACCTGTAATGAGTTTCCATGCGAATGGTCTGGCAAAGTTTGAATTTGGGTTGGCAGCAATAAATTGTTGTGCATATAAACTGCTTTGATCCACAATCAACGCATACAGATATTCCGTGAAAAACAGCTCCACAAATCAAGGAGGTATGTGAAAGACCATGATGCACTAGTCCGCTGATACTCGACAGTTCACCAAAAGGTAGAGCGGCACTAGTATTGGCACTCTGCTGCATATGAGAGTCATCAAAATTTACCGGCAAGTGCTAACAGAGATCAGGCCTGATTCTACGAACACTGCGGTTTTGTGTGCAATGTATCAAGTGACAGTGACCTACTGACACTGCACTTGCTGGGGGAGAAGGGGGGGTAAGCGTAGGGACTAAACGCAGGTGTTGGCAGGTGCAGGAGCTGATCCCGCTAATGCTGCGTTTTTGGGGACGCTATACTAATGTGAACGCTGGTATAGTGCTGACCTGATCAAAGATATTGACCCGTTCAGACACTATACTAGCAATGGAGGTTTATTGTACATGAGCGTGTTCCTGGCAATCAAGGGGTTAAATGTGATGACTGGTGTACTGATGGGCTATCTGGGAGGGGCATGAAAACCACGGAAGCGCGAATCACGTGTACACCTACACCTCCTCCCTCCATGCTGCCAAACAGGCCTACTTCTTGACCCTCATCAAGGCCCTCTCCTCCAATCCTCGCCGACTCTTCTCTGCCTTCAACTCTCTACTCTCTCCACCTCCACCTCCACCCAGCACATCACTCACTGCCCTTGAGATTGCCAATCACTTCAAAAAACAAGATTGACACAATTCGCAAGGACATTGCCGCAACTCACACGCCCTCTCAACCCGTCCCCTCTCACACAGCTACCCCCTTATCCCCCCTCCCCCTCGACATAACCCGCAGGGACTTCGTCGCTGCTCAAACTCTCTCCAACCCCCTTCACCCTCACTCAGCTACCCCCTCATCACCCCTCTCCCACGGCCCCACCACTGCTCTGACCTCCTCTTCCACCCCACCCTACATTCCTCATACTGAAGCTCCCCCCACACTCCGCACCTTTGACCTTACTACCATCGAGGAAGTCTCCAAGATCCTCTCTGATGCCCACCTCACCACCTGCCCCCTCGACCCTATCCCCTCACAACTCCTACGACCTTCCTCCTCCTCCATCCTACGCTCCCTCACCCACATCTTCAATCTCTCCCTCTCCTCAGGCACTTTCCCATCCCCTCTGAAACATGCACACATCACCCCCATACTTAAAAAGCCCTCCCTGGACCCCAATGACCCGAACAACCTCAGACCCATCTCCCTGCTCCCATTTACATCTAAACTCCTCGAGCGCCTAGTCTACACCCGCCTATGCTCTCACCTCAACGACAACAACCTCCTCGATCCCCTACAGTCCGGCTTCCGTCCCCTACACTCCACCGAAACTGCCTTACTCAAACTCTCCAACGACCTGCTAACCGCCAAAGCTAATGGCCACTATTCAGTGCTCCTACTCCTTGACCTCTCTGCGGCCTTCGACACAGTCGACCACCCCCTCCTCCTCAAAAAACTACACTCCCTCGGCCTCAGAGATTCTGCTCTCTCCTGGCTCTCATCCTACCTGTCACAACGCTCCTTCAGCGTTACCTATAATGCTACCACCTCCCCCTCACTCCCCCTCTCTGTTGGGGTCCCTCAAGGCTCTGTCCTTGGGCCCCTTCTCTTCTCCATCTATACCTCCTCCCTTGGCCAACTCATACACTCTCACGGCTTCAACTACCACCTCTATGCCGACGACACACAAATGTATCTCTCAACCCCCCACCTCACCCCCTTGGTCTCAGCCCGAATCACACACCTACTGAGCGACATATCAGATTGGATGTCGCTCCACTTCCTTAAATTGAGCCTCTCCAAAACCGAGTTTCTTGTCTTCCCCCCAGCCCGGACACCACCCCCCATTGATTTCTCCGTCACATCCAACAACGCTACCATCAAACCCGACCTGCAGGCCAGAGTACTGGGTGTCATTCTGGACTCCAACCTACAGTTGCAAGAAAAAGTATGTGAACCCCTTGGGATTACGTGGAGTTTTGCATGAATTGGGCATAAAATGTGCTCTGAGCGTCATCTAAGTCACAACAATAGAAGAACACTGTCTGCTGAACATAACACTACACAAACATTAGATGTTGCCATGGTTTAATTGCACATAACATGTAAACATTCTCAGTGCAGGGAGGAAAAAGTATGTGAAGCCCTAGCTTAATGACTTCTCCCAGAGCTAATTGGAGCCAGGAGTGAGCCAACCTTGACTCCAATCAGTGTGATGATATTGGATGTGTTGCTGACAGCCGTCCTGCCCTTAAAAAACACACACCTGTTTTGGGTTTACTGGTTTCAAGAAGCACTGTCTGATGTGAACCATGCCTCGCAGAAAAGAGCTCTCAGAAGACCTACGATCAAGAATTGTTGACTTGCATGAAGCTGGAAAGGGTTACAAAAGTATCTCCAAAAGCCTTGATGTTCATGTGTCCACGGTAAGACAGACTGTCTACAAATGGAGAAAGTTTAGCACTGTTGCTACTCTCCCTAGGCGTGGTCGCCCTGTAAAAATGACTGCAAGAGCACAGCACAGAATGCTGCATGAGGTAAAGAAGAATCCCGGAGTGTCAGCTAAAGACCTACAGAAATCTCTGGCACATGCTAACATTTTTGTTGACACATCTACAATAAGAAAAACATTAAACAAGAATGGAATACATGAGAGGACACCACGGAAGAAGCCATTGCTGTCCAAAAAGAATATTGCAGCACGTATGAAGTTTGCAAAAGAGCACTTGGATGTTCCACAGCACTACTGGCAAAATATACTGTGGACAGATGAAACCAAGATTGAGTTGTTTGGGAAGAACACACAACACTATGTGTGGAGAAAAAAAGGCACAGCACACCAACATCAAAACCTCATCCCCACTGTGAAACATGGCGGAGGGAGCATCATGGTTTGGGGCTGCTTTGCTGCCTCAGGGCCTGGACGGATTGTTGTCATTGATGGGAAAATGAATTCCAGAGTTTATCAAGACATTTTGCAGGAAAACGTACGACCATCTGTCCGCCAACTGAAGCTCCGCAGAGGATAGGTGATGCAACAGGACAATGACCCAAAGCATACAAGTAATTCAACAAAACAATGGCTGCAACAGCACAGAATACGCCTTCTGGAGTGGCCCAGTCAGAGTCCTGACCTCAACCCGATTGAAATGCTGTGGCATGACCTTAAGAGAGCGATTCACACCAGACATCCCAAGAATATTGCTACACTGAAACAGTTTTGTGAAGAGGAGTGGTCCAAAATGACTCCAGATCGTTGTGCAGGTCTGATCTGCAACTACAGGAAACGTTTGGTTGAGGTTATTGCTGCCAAAGGAGGGTCAACCAGTTATTAAGTCCAAAGGTTCACATACTTTTTCCTCCCTGCACTGTGAATGTTTACATGTTATGTGCAATTAAACCATGGCAACATCTAATGTTTGTGTAGTATTATGTTCAGCAGATTGTGTTCTTCTATTGTTGTGACTTAGATGACGTTCAGAGCACATTTTATGCCCAATTCATGCAAAACTCCACGTAATCCCAAGGGGTTCACATACTTTTTCTTGCAACTGTATCCTTCCAGCCCCAAGTCCAATCTTTAACAAACTCGTGCAGACTCCACCTCCGCAACATCGCCAAAATCCGCACGTTCCTAACCCCAGAAACCACTAAACAGCTCATCCACTCTTTCATCATATCACGACTGGACTACTGCAACTCCCTCCTCACTGGCCTGCCTCGCCGCTGGCTATCCCCGCTTCAGTCGATCCTGAGTACGGCTGCCAGACTCATTCACCTTTCCAACCGCTCTGTCTCTGCCACCCCCCTCTGCCAATCCCTCCACTGGCTTCCGATTGCGCAACGGATCAAATTCAAAATCCTAACGCTGACGTACAAAGCTGTCCACCATACTGCCCCGAACTACATCACTGACCTAATATCCAAGTACCGCCCAGCACGCACACTCCGCTCCTCACAAGACCTCCTTCTCTCTAGTTCCCTGGTCTCCTCCTCCCATGCCCGCCTCCAGGACTTCTCCAGGGTGTCACCCATCCTCTGGAACTCCCTGCCCCAACCCATCAGATTATCACCTACTCTCCTCTCCTTTAGGCGCACCCTGAAAACCCATCTCTTCAGGGAAGCCTACCCCACCCCCTGCTAACTTGCGGACCTCCTCCACTCTTCCTACCACTCCATCCCCCACAGCTATCTCCTCCTGTGCCACCACCCCCTCCCTCATAGATTGTAAGCTCGAAAGAGCAGGGCCCTCGAACCCCTCGTGTATCACATTGTATTGGTATTGTTCTGTCACATGTTCTGTCCCCCTTTGTAATGTACAGCGCTGAGCGAACTATTGGCGCTTTATAAATACTGTATAATAATAATAATATATATATATATATATATATATATATATATATACACACACATACATATATATGTGTATGTGATTTTGCGTACCCATGCCGCCCTGTAGCAGTATTTCTGCTGTAGGGTGGTCAGAAAGCGGTTACAGAAGAGGTTTGTGTTACGGTGCTGCGTTACTTTACCTGACAATTGCGCGGTCATGCAACACTGCACCCAAATTAAATTTACATCCTTTTTTTCCCACAAATTGAGCTTTCTTTCGGTGGTATTTGATCACCTGTGCGTTTTTAATTTTTTGCGCTATGAAAAAAAAGGCTGACAATTTTGAGAAAAAAAAACAATATTTTGGATTTTTGCTATAAAACAAGTCCAGTAAAAAAAATTAAAAAATCAAATTTTGTCACAAATTTCATCCAAAATGCATTCTGCGACATGTCTTTGCCAAAAAAAATCCCAATACGTGTAAATTAATTGGTTTACATGAAAGTTATAGCGTTTCCAAATGGTGGGAAAGATACTGGGATTTTTAATTTTTATTTATACTAATAATGGCGGCGATCAGCGACATATGGCAGCGATCAGCGACATATGGCAGCGATCAGCGACATATGGCAGCGATCAGCGACATATGGCAGGACTGCAGGACTGCGGCGGACATTTTGACACTGGGGGGGAACTCACTTGGGATCACTGACATCCCCAGTGACACCAATACAGTGATCAGTGAAAAAAAAACCCACTGACACTGTACTAATGGCACTGGGGAGGAAGGGGTTAACATTTTTTCTCACTGAAAGGGTTAGGGGAGTGTTTTACTAGGGGCAGGCTGATCGAGAGAGAGAAACTCTTCTCTCCCTCTTCAGCTTGTCAGGGAACTGACAGATAGCAGGGCTGTGTGTAAACAATGCAGCCCTGCTCTCTGTCAGAGATCACTGCTAATCCCGGGGAAACGGACGGTAATCACCGGCCGTGACCCGGCGGCTGACACCCGCTGCTGACACCCGTGGGACAGGTAGGGCGGGCGCGCGCCCCCTACCTGTTTTGCAAAACTACATTTTAAAACGTGGTTTTGCCCAGCCGTGCCACCCTGCAACCGTTTTAATGCGGTGGCTGGGCGGCAAGTGGTTAAAAAACATCTGTTTAGTAGTGTTTGCATACCGCGTTTATGAGCATTTGCATTCAGAAGCGATTTTTAAAGATAACCTCAGGAGACCTTCCAAAATGCCCAAAAAGCACTGAAAAACAGTAAAAAATTAACTATTTCAGACATTTTGAGAGAAAGAGAGCAGAAGCAGAGAGAGCAGTATTTGTTTTGTTTTTGTGTGGCGTTTGGATGTGTTCCAGCTCATTTCTGTGCAGAAATTATTCCAACACATTTTCTTTCATGCAAAACCTCAAAGTAAGGTGTACCAGGTACTGGGAAAACGCTTTGCATACATTTTTCATGATGAAAACAGGCTCTGGACATCATCTGGAAATGGAAGAGTTAAATAAAATTTCCAAACGGTTTGAAATGCTGATAAAATCTACTCCTGAACGCAAGTTTGGTGCGTTCAAAAAAACGACTGTAAACTCAACTGCCTGTAAATGACTGTAAACGACATAGTGTACATGGACACATAGGAAGGCATTAGGGAGAGTTCAGGGGCTGCTGAAAAAAAAAAAAACACAGAAAAATTCCTAAACGCGAGTTTATCGACTGTAGTGTACATGGAGCCTAAGGCTGTAACGTAACAAAATGTTGCAAAAGTTAAGCGCTGTGAATACTTTCTGGATGCACTGTATTTTCTACTATAAAGACATATCCAATAAAACATTTTAAACCTCAAAATTACTTCATACATTTAGGCCAAAATATTTTCTGGTACGTATTTTTGGTAATAAAAAATAAAAATCCAATAAAAGTATATTGATTAGTTTGCGCAAAAGTTATAGCATATACAAACTATGTGACATACACCGGAATTTTTTTGTATACTAGTAATGGTGGCAATCAGCAAAATATAGCAGGACTGCAATATTTTTACACTAACTGACAAGCCACATTGTAATTGAAAGTACACAATTACTTCTAAATAGCTCTTTCCAAAAAACATGTTGATGCTTCTCCCCTCCCTCTTCGTAATTACAGGTGTACTGTAAATTCAAAAAGAAAAAAATATGATAATATCCGGCAGGTCATGGAGGTTTTCAGATACACTGCACTACAATGTAAATAATCTTTACCTGAGTTGTTAGCCCGCGCTCTTCATCTTCATGGCCATTTAATACTCTGCGCAACTTGTCCATCTCTGCACCACTTTACTGCGTCGCTTAACTCGGCCACTCTTTCCGCTGTCACTACCGGAGTTTCAGGAACTGCGCTGTAACCCTCTGCGCACAAAAATCATGTGATTATGTCACCACGTGACCGTCACTTTTACAACTGTTACTGAGTTGGTAAAGTTTAGAGTTTCGTGTAAACGTAAAACGGAGAATAATTGGCTGGTTATGTACGTTCACTGGTAGTAGTACTTTGGTAGACTGGAACTTTACATGGGTAAGATGGATTTTATCGCAAGACAGAAAGCATTTAATCATTGCTAGGTAACTAAAAACTGTATGGTGTTGCATATACGAGACACAGCTGGTGTAGCCGTAATTTGTGTAGCCAGTGAAAATGTGTATCCCCTGAAGAAAGTGTGAATGAGCCCTGTTCCGTGTACAGCATCCGAACATGTACCTGAGTTAAATTAACCCTTTACATGCCGAGTGGCCGGCAGGGGACGCCGAGAATTCTTAATCTCTTACATGCTGAGTGGTCGGCGTGGCTGTTACATGCCAAATTCTCTGCAGCGACATCGGACAGTGACATGGGGGGGGAGTGTCAGTGACATGGGGAGAATAGTGGCAGTCACATGGGGAGCAGTGTCAGGCACATGGGGGGGGGAGTGGCAGTGACATGGGGGAGCAGTGTCAATGACATGGTGGGGACAGTGTCAGTGACATGGGGTAGTGTCAGTGACATGGGGGGGCAGTGTTAGTGAACGGGGGGGCAGTGAAATGGGGACAGTGATAGTGACATCGGGGGGGAGGACTGTTCTCCCCGATGTCACTATCACTGTCCTCCCCATGTCTCTGACACTGTGCTCTCCATGTCACTGCCACTGAACACCCCCCCCCCCCCCCGTCACTAACACTGTCCTCTCCATGTCATTGTTACTGCCACTGCCCCCCCCCCCATGTCACTGCCACTCTCCTCTCCATGTCACTGCCCCCACATGTCATTGCCCCCCCACCATGTCACTGACACTGCCCCCCATGTCACTGACACTGTCCTCCCCATGTCACTGCCCCCCCATATCACTGACACTGCCCCCCACCCCACTGTCCCCCCATGTGCCTGACACTGCCCCCCCCATGTCACTGACACTGCTCCCCCCCCATGTCACTGACACTGCCACCCCATGTCACTGACACTGTCCTCTGCATGTCACTGACACTGCCCCCCCATGTCACTGACACTGTTCCTCCCCATGTTACTGCCACTGTCCTCTCCATGTCACTGACACTGCCCCCCCATGTCACTGACACTGTCCCCCCATGTCACTGTCCTCACCATGTCACTGCTACTCCCCCCATGTCACTGACACTGTCCCCCCCTTGTGCCTGCCACTGCCCCCCATGTCACTGACACTGTCCCCCCCTTGTGTCTGACACTGCCCTCCCCATGTCACTGACACTGCCCCCCCCCCATGTCACTGACACTGTCCTCTCCATGTCACTAACACTGCCCCCCCATGTCACACTGCTCTCCCCATGTCACTGACACTGTTCCCCCCATGTCACTGCCACTTCCCCCCCATGTCACTGCCACTGCCCTCTCCATGTCACTGCCACTGCCCCCCCCATGTCATTGCCCCCCACCATGTCACTGACACTGCCCACCATGTCACTGACACTGTCCTCCCCATGTCACTACCCCCCCATATCACTGACACTGCCCCCCACCCCCCCCATGTGCCTGACACTGCCCGCCATGTCACTGACACTGTGCTCTGCATGTCACTGACACTGCCCCCCCATGTCACTGACACTGTTCCTCCCCATGTTACTGCCACTGTCCTCTCCATGTCACTGACACTGCCCCCCCCCATGTCACTGACACTGCCCCCCATGTCACTGACATTGTTCCTCCCCATGTCACTGGCACTGTCTTCTCCATGTCACTGCCACTGCCCCCCCATGTCACTGCCACTGTCCTCCCCATGTGCCTGCCACTGCCCCCCATGTCACTGACACTCCCCCCATGTCACTGACACTGTCCCCCCCTTGTGCCTGACACTGCCCTCCCCATGTCACTGACACTGCCCCCCCCCCCATGTCACTGACACTGTCCTCCCCATGTCACTGACACTGCCCCCCCATGTCACACTGCTCTCCCCATGTCACTGAAACTGTTCCCCCCATGTCACTGACACTGCCCGCCCCCATGTCTCTGACATTGTTCCTCCCCATGTCACTGCCACTGTCCTCTCCATGTCACTGACACTGTCCTCTCCATGTCACTGCACTGGAAAAATTTGAGTTCTGGGGCATAGAGAAACATGTCAAACTGGAGAGGAGACAACACTGTAAGAGATATTAGCAAGAAAGAATCTAAATGGATTTATGAGATGGGATGTCTGGCCCCTAAAGGATTAAACAAAGAGTTTGACCTGCCTTGCTTCATTAGCAATTATTAACATCAAATATGTTTATATATACAGATGTAATAGTAGGATGCTACAATAGGGGGGTGGATGATGTCATCATGCATACTATAGGGAGATTGATATATAACTTTGCAAGATGATCTTAGGTAGTAGTAAACACCATGAACCCGCACCGAGTATGTGCAATCACAGGGACATAATGAGAATTATGCTCACATGTTTGTACTTTGTGATATTGAATTATTAGAGAGGGGTACATGTTTTTTGAGTACAGTGGGTTGTACAAATAGGGGGTGGATGTTGCCATATGCACATTTAGGAAGACAATTTGTTTATTCTTCTTGATCTTTACAAGATTGAACCTCAAGATGTTAGTATATCAGAGAGAGGGTAATGTTACTCAAGTATAACTAACCAGGGTCATACCATCTTGTTCTATCAGCATACATTTATGCCCAAATAAGTATACACTAACATAGAGGTTTAATGAGATAATTACACATGATGGTGTAACTTTATATTATTTATTTTCATTTAATTTTAATTTTCAATTTCATTTCATTTTAATTTTATTTCATTTAGTTAGGGTTACACATCCATATATGAAGGAGTTATATTAAGTAGTAGTATATACCATGATCCTTCATCCAGTACACTTAATAAATATTGAATTATTAGGAAGACATAAGGTTAAAATATATATGATTACACTTATGTGAGTTAATTGTATATGATGGTGCAGGTTTTAAAATTTTATTTATATATTTTATTATTATATTTTATTATTTAATATTTTACTTTATTTATATGATTTGGAATAATCATGAATATATGAAGGTATGATATAACGTAGCTATAGATACCATGATCTTCTTTCTAGTATTATTAATAAAGATTTATGAATTAGGAATGTATGAGGTTAATATAGATAGGGCAGAATTCAGTGATGTTTATTATATATTGATCATATGAATATTTAATATACTATATATTTTTATGCTTTATTTTTTAGAATTGCACAATTAAATTTTAAATTAATATGTTGTATGTATTATATGAGTGGTCTGGGTTCTCCTCTGGAGTGCTGCACTTGTCAGGCCGGACTATAATGCAGTTGCGAGGTGATGCAGAGTAAATTAGTAAATTATGCAAAGTTAACGATCCACATATGTGTAAAAAGCTCATTGCATACATCGCAATACTGTATGTGTCCCCAGAAAAATGGCCGGTGTCTGTTGAACTACGTTTCAATGGCGGCAGTATGCCTTATAAGGAGCCAGGAGTGAGGTGATGTCTTACCACATCCCCCTGACGAAGCCACATGACCCGGAGGCACAACGCGTAGGGGAGGGGCTCTGACGTCACCGCACATTTGGCATTCAGACAGCGAGTATGAGAAGTGTGCTCAGCATACACAGAGGATACTCTTGAGCATTATTATAAGGCTTGTTTTAATTCTGAAACATTGTGAGTGCATTATTTATTGGCTACAAATTAAAGGTGTTTAAAGGATAAGGCATTATGTTTCTCTTTTTTTCACATGAACGTTATATATGGAGAAACAAGGAGTGATGGAGGAGTAGATTCATAATCTTAAAGCCTGACAGAGGGAGAGATCCATCCATGCATGTCTATCCACACTAAAGGATCAATTACATCCAGAGATTCCTGGTGGATGAAGTACCACATTACATCTATAATTCCTTTTTTAATGAGAGAAGCTGAAATATCCTGCTAATATTGGGACACAAAGCTGCTTTGCCTAATTGACAGTTAGGCTTATATTGAGGTGAGCGCATATTGATATCAAGGCTTGCTGAGGTTTATTACAGAAAGTGAATACCCAACCTGGATTAGATGAATTGACTTTGGGACATTTATAATTTTATTTATTATTTTTATATATATATATTTAATTTTGATTTAAAAAATTGTAATAATTTTTTAAATTTTCACATTTTCTTAATTTCACTTCATGAATTGTTGATTTTATTTTGGAGGATATAGTTATCACATTTATTTGGATTATATATTATAAAGTAGTTAATTATTTATCATGTTGAGCACATTTATTAATTAGCACATGAAGGTGATTCACATTTAATAATTAGGAGCGCGACACAGATGCAATATTAAGATTTGTTCATGCGCTGGCCCTCCCACTGTCACTGTCATCCCCTCCCCCCCCCCCAATGTCACTGCCATTGTCCTCCCCCATGTCACGGCCACTGACCCCCCATGTCACTGTCACCCCCGTGTCACTGCCACTGTCCCCCCATGTCACTGTCACTATCCTCTCTGATATCTCTGCCACTGTCACCCCCATGTCACTGCTGCTGTCCCCCCCATGTCACTGCCTTTGTCTTCCCCAGGTCACTCTCACTGTGCTCCCCATGTCACTGCCACTGTCCCCACCCATGTCACTGCCCTCCCCATGTCACTGCCACTGCCCCCCCATGTCATTTCCACTGTCCCCTCCCCATGTCACTGCCACTGCCCCCCCATGTCACTGCCACTATCCCCCCTGAGTCACTTTCCTCCCCATGTCACTGTCTCCCCCATGTCACCGACACTGTCCTCCACATGTCATTGACACTGTGATCCCAGAAGTCACTGTCACTGTCCCCCCCCTTCCTCCCCTCCCACGTCACTGCCACTGCCCTCCCCTCCCATGTCACTGCCACTGTCCCCCCCATGTCATTGCCACTGCCCCCCCATGTCACTGCCTTGGTCTTCTCTGTCACAATCATGCACACAGAGATGGGCGCGGTCCTTCATTTTGCTCCTAAACCTCTGCATTTTGGTATTTTTCTCAAACTCCAAATCAGGCTCCCTCCTCCGATTTCCACCCTCCCTCAGGAATGCGTTCAGTGTACCTTGCTAAGGGGCTGTCTGTGCTATCCTTTTCCCAAATAAGGCAATAAGCTTGCTGTTGTAAAAAGCTACCAATTGATTTTTGGGTAGAAAAGAAACTGTTAGTTCTTGTGTGAGTCAGAAGAGAAGTGAGGTCATTCGGCACTTTACCATCTAGCTGACCGAGAGTCTTGTTGTACCATCGCAACTAAGTGCAAGACCAGAAATCCTTTTGAGCTCATCAGACTGGAAACTGCTTAACTCCAGTCATCTTTGTGGGCAAGTACTTATTTACCTAAACTCCTTTCTGTTATCTGTTTGCTGTGCTGTTGTGCTCTGTATATATATATATGTATATATATATATATATATATATATATATATATATATTGGTTACATCTTCTTTCTGTAAATATTTTTATTGCTCTTGTTTGACCTTTTAGTAATAAATCTTTCTTTCTGAAAGTGTTGAACTGTTTCTATAGCTCTGTTTTGCAACTCACGATTTCCTGCCTCTAAAGAGACGCTACTGTGGTTGTTTAAACCTCTGTATAACCGGCCTGCGGACCAATTTATACAGACAATTATCTCAATCATTCTAGTGTTATAGCTGACAACGCAGAGTTTCCTCTTTCTCTGTATAAAAAGGAGGTGGTGGCAGTGTGAAGGGTTAATTGCGTAATTAACTTGAACCAGTAACAATCGCATTCAGGCTGCCGGTACGTCGATTCGTGCCCAATTAACTGGAACATCGGTGCCCAGGGTGCAGCTGGGTGTGGCATTGTTACAGCGGGGTTTTAGATTGGCTAGTCCTTCAGTCACAAGTTTGGTGAGAAGGGCTGGGGTCTGATGCCACGTCCGTCACATATTGTTGGCAGCGTACATGGGATAGTTGCATTAAGAGCTGCAGTGCAGTGTTAAATAAAAAATTAGCTCTGCACTGAAGGTTTGTAACCTGTGTGGAAACAGTCCTTAGAAACAAGCGGTGCATATTTTATATATATATATATATATATATATATATATATTGTGACAGTAGGCAGGTGAAATCACCTGGTTGCGTCCTGGATGGATGATACGTTTGTCCAAGGTTCAGGCTTTATGGAGATTTGTTCCACTAGAGGGAAGTGCTGAGTCCATCTGCACGGAGGTAATGAGCCCAGCTGAAGGTAGTGGGCTCATTAAGACTTGTATAAAACTTCCCAGAGTGCTTAGGGAGTTTGTCAAGGTCCTACCTTTTCCCTGAGGTTATGTTACTCCATGTGCTGGTGTCCATCTTGGATTCTGCTGTGCATGATGGGAATCCTTTTTATGCCTTTAGGTCTCTGAGGTCCACCCCCCAGAGGGGCGTGGCTGATGACATATAAGCCTGTGGCCCGCACATGCTCTTTGCACTTGTGTCTTGTGTCTTTGTGTTACTATTACTCTGTTCTGAGTCTTGTGACTCTCCTGGTATTCTGATTTAGCTTGTGACTTGACTATTCTTTGTATTCTCCTTTGATCTGACCCTCTGTTGCTGAACCCGGCTTGTGACCTGTGATTCTCGTCTGCTGTCCTGTACTGTTTTGTCCTGTTGTTGTTGACCCCGGCTTGTCTGACTACTCTTTTGTTTCTTCCACCAGCTACATGCCATTGGTGGCGGCCATTACCGCAGCTGAGGTGTCTCGGGGGCCGCGACCTGGTTCCTGGCTGCGTCAAGTCCATCCCCACCATCAGGGGCCCTGGTGAAGGGCAGCCTGGGACTTAGACTCCGCGTCCTGAGGGACTTCGGTCTGTGGGTGGTGGTTGTCGTCAGCCAGTGCGTTACATTGTTAGGCCTGCCTGTCCGTTCCTCGGCTCCTGCCCTGACATTACACAAGTGCCATGAACCCTGACGGTGCAGGCACGCCTTCGCTCCCAACGCTAGTCGCCAGACTCGATCAACAGGATTACCTGTTGGATCAGTTCGCTCAGGCGTTGCAAACTCTGCTTGCACGCACTGCACACCTTGCTCCTGGTGCTATTAGGCCGGTAGTCACTCCGGTGGTCTCTCCCGCTGCTTCTCCGCCTATTGCGTCCACCACCTCGGTGGCTGCATCAGCGGCACCCAGAGGTATGACTGGCTCTGCCCCTCTTCCACAGCGCTTTGGGGGTGAGCCGAGTCAGTGTCGTGGGTTCCTCAACCAGGTGGGTATTTATTTTGAATTAATACCCCACGCCTTCCCGTCTGAGAGGTCAAAGGTTGGGTTCCTAATTTCACTACTCGCAGACAAGGCCTTGGCCTGGGCAAATCCCTTATGGGAGAGGAACGACCCGGTGATTCAAGATTTTTCCGGTTTTGTCGATGCCTTCCGTAGGGTATTCGACGTACCGGCTTGTTCCGCCTCGGCGGCCAAGCTGCTCATGACCATGCATCAGGGTTCACGGACCGTGGCCGAGTACGCCATAGAGTTTCGTACCCTGGCGGCAGAGGTCGGTTGGAACAATGAGGCTCTGGTGGCTGCGTTTTCCCATGGTCTTTCTGACACACTGAAGGACAAGATTGCAGCTAAGGAACTGCCTGTGGTATTGGAGGAGCTCATCTCTTTCCTGATCCTGATTGACACCAGGCTCAGGGAGAGGCCTTCACTCAAGGAACGCCTGCGGAGGCCTTCCAATCGACTGGCACCTGCGTTTTCTGTCCCACCCGTTCCTCCCTCTCCTCCCACGCCTCCTGGGGATGGATTGTCTGGTGGTGAGCCCATGCAGCTGGGGTTTGCTCGCCTTTCCGAGGGGGAGCGGGCCGCTCGGCGTCGGGAGGGTCGCTGCCTGTACTGTGGTCTTGGTGGGCACTTTCGGCAGTCCTGTCTGGTCCGTCCGGGAAACGCTCGCACCTGAGATCCTGTCGGGGACAGATCTTGGGTGGAGTCTCCTCGTCCCCGGCGTTCCGCAGAGATAAGCCACTGATCACCGTTGTCCTCTCTTGGGCGGAGGGCTCGGTGACGGCCCAGGCGTTGGTAGATTCTGGGGCCAGTGGGTTGTTTATGGACAGCTCGTTTGCTGCCCAGCACTCCATTCCCCTGCAGGCTCGAGTTACCCCATTGGTTCTCAAGGCGATAGATGGCAGGCCCCTGCAACCACCGCAGGTTACCCACGAGACTGTGCCAGTGGAAGTAGCTATTGGGGCTGTTCACAGGGAGTTGGCCTGTTTCCAGGTGATTTCTTCTCCGCACTATTTGGTGGTTTTGGGGTATCCCTGGCTCCAGATGCACAATCCAACCTTCAATTGGCAAACAGCCAAGATTCTCTCGTGGTCTCCACAGTGTGGGGCCGGGTGCATCCGTGGGCCGGTTAAGGTGTTGTGTGCCTCCTCGGACTCCGCGTTGCCCTCTGATTATGGGGAGTACCAGGACATGTTTGATAAGGTACGCGCTGGTGCCTTACCTGCTCATCGTCCTTACGACTGCGCCATATCCTTGCAACCCGGTGCCACTCCTCCGCGTGGCAGGGTGTATCCTCTCTCGGTTGCGGAGAATAAGGCCATGGAGGAATACGTTGCGGATGCGCTTTCCCGGTGGCACATTCGTAAGTCTACTTCCCCAGCAGGAGCGGGCTTTTTCTTTGTAAAGAAGAAGGGTGGTGAATTGAGGCCTTGCATCGATTATAGGGGTCTTAATCGAATCACCACTAAGAATGCCTACCCGATTCCCTTGATTACTGAGTTATTCGACCGCCTTAAGGGGGCAACAGTCTTTACCAAACTTGACCTTAGGGCGGATCAAACAGGGGGATGAGTGGAAGACCGCGTTTAACACCAGAACCGGTCACTACGAATACCTGGTGATGCCCTTCGGGTTGTGTAACGCTCCCGCAGTTTTTCAGGAATTCATAAATGATGTCCTTCGTGACTTGTTGCAGCAGTGCGTGGTAGTTTACTTGGATGACATCCTGGTTTACTCTGCCTCCATGGAGTCCCATATCCAGGATGTCAAGCAGGTGCTGCAACGATTACGTGAGAACGAACTTTTTTGTAAACTTGAGAAGTGCGAATTCCATCGATCCCAAGTTGCCTTTTTAGGCTACATCATTTCTGCGGAGGGATTCTCCATGGACCCTCAGAAGGTTTCGGTGGTTCTGCAGTGGCCTCGTCCCAATGGTCTTCGGCCCATTCAGCGCTTTTTGGGTTTTGCCAACTACTATCGGAAGTTAATCCGGAATTTCTCCACGCTGGCAAAGCCTCTCTCAGACCTAACCAAGAAGGGCAGTAATCCTCACGAGTGGCCACCCGAGGCCATCGTAGCGTTCGAGGCTCTGAAATCCGCCTTCGCGTCGGCTCCGATACTGTCTCATCCCAATCCTGGATTGCCCTTCGTCCTTGAGGTTGATGCATCCGAGACGGGAGTAGGCGCTCTCCTGTCTCAACGTTGGTCGCCCGATGGACCCCTACTTCCCTGTGGGTTCTACTCCAGGAAGCTTTCCTCTGCAGAGTGCAACTACCAGATTGGAGATAGGGAGTTGTTGGCAATCATTCTGGCTCTCAAGGAATGGAGGCACCTGCTCGAGGGCTCCGCGGTTCCTGTCCTCATTCTTACCGATCATAAGAACCTGACTTATCTTTCGGAGGCCAAAAGATTGACACCCCGCCAGGCCAGATGGGCTCTGTTCTTGTCACGCTTCAACTATGTGGTTTCATATTTGCCTGGTTCCAAGAATGTCAGGGCTGATGCGTTATCACGGCAATACTCTGAGTTGTCCAGGGAAGACTCTGAGCCAATCTCAGTTATTCCTCCAGATCAGATCCTGGCTGCCATTCGCACCAGTCTGACCTCTTCTCTTGGGGAGCAGATTTTGGCGGCTCAATCTGATGCTCCCCCCGGGGAGCCGGAGGGTAGATGTTTTGTACCCGAGGGATTGCGCACCCGCCTGCTGCGTACCTACCATAATGCCAAAACTGCCGGGCATCCGGGGAAGAACCAGCTGTGTTGGGTCGTCTCTCGCTTATTCTGGTGGCCAACCCTCCGTGCCGACATTGCCTCTTATGTAGCGGCATGTTCGATCTGTGCCCAGAATAAGTCTCCACGGCATCTCCCTTTGGGTCTTCTGCAACCCATTCCCAATGGGGAGCGTCCTTGGTCACACCTAGGTATGGACTTTATTGTAGACCTCCCGGTGTCTCGGGGTCATACGGTCATCCTCATGATCGTCGATCGGTTTTCCAAGATGTGCCATTGCATTCCACTCTCTCCTTTTCCTCAGCCTACCACCCGCAGTCCAATGGGGCTGCGGAGCGTTCCAATCAGGCCTTAGAACAATTCCTTCGATGTTATATTTCAGACCATCAGGACGATTGGGCCGATCTCCTGCCTTGGGCAGAGTTTGCCAGGAACTCGGCGGTCAACTCCTCCTCCGGGATGTCGCCCTTCATGGCCAACTATGGGTTCCAACCCGCAGTATTACCTGAGAGGTTCTCACCACAGGACATTTCGGCTGTGGAGAACCATCTTGCTGCCCTGCGTTCTTCATGGGGGCAGATCCAGAGGGCCTTGAAGGACTCAGCTCAGCGCCAAAAGTTCCAGGCTGATCGCAGACGGTTGCCCGCTCCTTCATACCAGGTCGGCGATCGGGTGTGGTTGTCTACTCGCAACCTCAATCTTCGGGTGCCCACACCCAAACTAGCTCCCCGTTTTGTCGGTCCTTTCCGCATTCTCCGCAAAGTGAATCCGGTGGCCTATGCCCTTGCCCTTCCGTCTGGGATGCGGATCTCCAATATCTTTCATGTTTCCCTGTTGAAACCTCTGATCTGCAATCGCTTCACTACCTCTCTGCCTCGGCCCCGTCCTGTCCGGGTTGACGGTCATGAGGAGTATGAGGTGAGCCGGATCCTGGACTCTCAATTGGTGCGCGGTCGATTACAGTTCCTGGTTCATTGGCGCGGTTATGGTCCTGAGGAGCGTTCCTGGGTTCCTTCCGCGGATGTCCATGCTCCTGCCCTCCTCCGCGCTTTTCATACCCGCTTTCCTCAGAAACCTTTTGTTGAGCCGCGGAGGGGGAGGGGCCCTTGAGGAGGAGGTGCTGTCAAGGTCCTATCTTTTCCCTGAGGTTATGTTACTCCATGTGCTGGTGTCCATCTTGGATTCTGCTGTGCATGATGGGATCCTTCATCCAGTACACTTAATAAATATTGAATTATTAGGAAGACATAAGGTTAAAATATATATGATTACACTTATGTGAGTTAATTGTATATGATGGTGCAGGTTTTAAAATTTTATTTATATATTTTATTATTATATTTTATTATTTAATATTTTACTTTATTTATATGATTTGGAATAATCATGAATATATGAAGGTATGATATAACGTAGCTATAGATACCATGATCTTCTTTCTAGTATTATTAATAAAGATTTATGAATTAGGAATGTATGAGGTTAATATAGATAGGGCAGAATTCAGTGATGTTTATTATATATTGATCATATGAATATTTAATATACTATATATTTTTATGCTTTATTTTTTAGAATTGCACAATTAAATTTTAAATTAATATGTTGTATGTATTATATGAGTGGTCTGGGTTCTCCTCTGGAGTGCTGCACTTGTCAGGCCGGACTATAATGCAGTTGCGAGGTGATGCAGAGTAAATTAGTAAATTATGCAAAGTTAACGATCCACATATGTGTAAAAAGCTCATTGCATACATCGCAATACTGTATGTGTCCCCAGAAAAATGGCCGGTGTCTGTTGAACTACGTTTCAATGGCGGCAGTATGCCTTATAAGGAGCCAGGAGTGAGGTGATGTCTTACCACATCCCCCTGACGAAGCCACATGACCCGGAGGCACAACGCGTAGGGGAGGGGCTCTGACGTCACCGCACATTTGGCATTCAGACAGCGAGTATGAGAAGTGTGCTCAGCATACACAGAGGATACTCTTGAGCATTATTATAAGGCTTGTTTTAATTCTGAAACATTGTGAGTGCATTATTTATTGGCTACAAATTAAAGGTGTTTAAAGGATAAGGCATTATGTTTCTCTTTTTTTCACATGAACGTTATATATGGAGAAACAAGGAGTGATGGAGGAGTAGATTCATAATCTTAAAGCCTGACAGAGGGAGAGATCCATCCATGCATGTCTATCCACACTAAAGGATCAATTACATCCAGAGATTCCTGGTGGATGAAGTACCACATTACATCTATAATTCCTTTTTTAATGAGAGAAGCTGAAATATCCTGCTAATATTGGGACACAAAGCTGCTTTGCCTAATTGACAGTTAGGCTTATATTGAGGTGAGCGCATATTGATATCAAGGCTTGCTGAGGTTTATTACAGAAAGTGAATACCCAACCTGGATTAGATGAATTGACTTTGGGACATTTATAATTTTATTTATTATTTTTATATATATATATTTAATTTTGATTTAAAAAATTGTAATAATTTTTTAAATTTTCACATTTTCTTAATTTCACTTCATGAATTGTTGATTTTATTTTGGAGGATATAGTTATCACATTTATTTGGATTATATATTATAAAGTAGTTAATTATTTATCATGTTGAGCACATTTATTAATTAGCACATGAAGGTGATTCACATTTAATAATTAGGAGCGCGACACAGATGCAATATTAAGATTTGTTCATGCGCTGGCCCTCCCACTGTCACTGTCATCCCCTCCCCCCCCCCCAATGTCACTGCCATTGTCCTCCCCCATGTCACGGCCACTGACCCCCCATGTCACTGTCACCCCCGTGTCACTGCCACTGTCCCCCCATGTCACTGTCACTATCCTCTCTGATATCTCTGCCACTGTCACCCCCATGTCACTGCTGCTGTCCCCCCCATGTCACTGCCTTTGTCTTCCCCAGGTCACTCTCACTGTGCTCCCCATGTCACTGCCACTGTCCCCACCCATGTCACTGCCCTCCCCATGTCACTGCCACTGCCCCCCCATGTCATTTCCACTGTCCCCTCCCCATGTCACTGCCACTGCCCCCCCATGTCACTGCCACTATCCCCCCTGAGTCACTTTCCTCCCCATGTCACTGTCTCCCCCATGTCACCGACACTGTCCTCCACATGTCATTGACACTGTGATCCCAGAAGTCACTGTCACTGTCCCCCCCCTTCCTCCCCTCCCACGTCACTGCCACTGCCCTCCCCTCCCATGTCACTGCCACTGTCCCCCCCATGTCATTGCCACTGCCCCCCCATGTCACTGCCTTGGTCTTCTCTGTCACAATCATGCACACAGAGATGGGCGCGGTCCTTCATTTTGCTCCTAAACCTCTGCATTTTGGTATTTTTCTCAAACTCCAAATCAGGCTCCCTCCTCCGATTTCCACCCTCCCTCAGGAATGCGTTCAGTGTACCTTGCTAAGGGGCTGTCTGTGCTATCCTTTTCCCAAATAAGGCAATAAGCTTGCTGTTGTAAAAAGCTACCAATTGATTTTTGGGTAGAAAAGAAACTGTTAGTTCTTGTGTGAGTCAGAAGAGAAGTGAGGTCATTCGGCACTTTACCATCTAGCTGACCGAGAGTCTTGTTGTACCATCGCAACTAAGTGCAAGACCAGAAATCCTTTTGAGCTCATCAGACTGGAAACTGCTTAACTCCAGTCATCTTTGTGGGCAAGTACTTATTTACCTAAACTCCTTTCTGTTATCTGTTTGCTGTGCTGTTGTGCTCTGTATATATATATATGTATATATATATATATATATATATATATATATATATATATTGGTTACATCTTCTTTCTGTAAATATTTTTATTGCTCTTGTTTGACCTTTTAGTAATAAATCTTTCTTTCTGAAAGTGTTGAACTGTTTCTATAGCTCTGTTTTGCAACTCACGATTTCCTGCCTCTAAAGAGACGCTACTGTGGTTGTTTAAACCTCTGTATAACCGGCCTGCGGACCAATTTATACAGACAATTATCTCAATCATTCTAGTGTTATAGCTGACAACGCAGAGTTTCCTCTTTCTCTGTATAAAAAGGAGGTGGTGGCAGTGTGAAGGGTTAATTGCGTAATTAACTTGAACCAGTAACAATCGCATTCAGGCTGCCGGTACGTCGATTCGTGCCCAATTAACTGGAACATCGGTGCCCAGGGTGCAGCTGGGTGTGGCATTGTTACAGCGGGGTTTTAGATTGGCTAGTCCTTCAGTCACAAGTTTGGTGAGAAGGGCTGGGGTCTGATGCCACGTCCGTCACATATTGTTGGCAGCGTACATGGGATAGTTGCATTAAGAGCTGCAGTGCAGTGTTAAATAAAAAATTAGCTCTGCACTGAAGGTTTGTAACCTGTGTGGAAACAGTCCTTAGAAACAAGCGGTGCATATTTTATATATATATATATATATATATATATATATATATATATTGTGACAGTAGGCAGGTGAAATCACCTGGTTGCGTCCTGGATGGATGATACGTTTGTCCAAGGTTCAGGCTTTATGGGGATTTGTTCCACTAGAGGGAAGTGCTGAGTCCATCTGCACGGAGGTAATGAGCCCAGCTGAAGGTAGTGGGCTCATTAAGACTTGTATAAAACTTCCCAGAGTGCTTAGGGAGTTTGTCAAGGTCCTACCTTTTCCCTGAGGTTATGTTACTCCATGTGCTGGTGTCCATCTTGGATTCTGCTGTGCATGATGGGAATCCTTTTTATGCCTTTAGGTCTCTGAGGTCCACCCCCCAGAGGGGCGTGGCTGATGACATATAAGCCTGTGGCCCGCACATGCTCTTTGCACTTGTGTCTTGTGTCTTTGTGTTACTATTACTCTGTTCTGAGTCTTGTGACTCTCCTGGTATTCTGATTTAGCTTGTGACTTGACTATTCTTTGTATTCTCCTTTGATCTGACCCTCTGTTGCTGAACCCGGCTTGTGACCTGTGATTCTCGTCTGCTGTCCTGTACTGTTTTGTCCTGTTGTTGTTGACCCCGGCTTGTCTGACTACTCTTTTGTTTCTTCCACCAGCTACATGCCATTGGTGGCGGCCATTACCGCAGCTGAGGTGTCTCGGGGGCCGCGACCTGGTTCCTGGCTGCGTCAAGTCCATCCCCACCATCAGGGGCCCTGGTGAAGGGCAGCCTGGGACTTAGACTCCGCGTCCTGAGGGACTTCGGTCTGTGGGTGGTGGTTGTCGTCAGCCAGTGCGTTACATTGTTAGGCCTGCCTGTCCGTTCCTCGGCTCCTGCCCTGACATTACACAAGTGCCATGAACCCTGACGGTGCAGGCACGCCTTCGCTCCCAACGCTAGTCGCCAGACTCGATCAACAGGATTACCTGTTGGATCAGTTCGCTCAGGCGTTGCAAACTCTGCTTGCACGCACTGCACACCTTGCTCCTGGTGCTATTAGGCCGGTAGTCACTCCGGTGGTCTCTCCCGCTGCTTCTCCGCCTATTGCGTCCACCACCTCGGTGGCTGCATCAGCGGCACCCAGAGGTATGACTGGCTCTGCCCCTCTTCCACAGCGCTTTGGGGGTGAGCCGAGTCAGTGTCGTGGGTTCCTCAACCAGGTGGGTATTTATTTTGAATTAATACCCCACGCCTTCCCGTCTGAGAGGTCAAAGGTTGGGTTCCTAATTTCACTACTCGCAGACAAGGCCTTGGCCTGGGCAAATCCCTTATGGGAGAGGAACGACCCGGTGATTCAAGATTTTTCCGGTTTTGTCGATGCCTTCCGTAGGGTATTCGACGTACCGGCTTGTTCCGCCTCGGCGGCCAAGCTGCTCATGACCATGCATCAGGGTTCACGGACCGTGGCCGAGTACGCCATAGAGTTTCGTACCCTGGCGGCAGAGGTCGGTTGGAACAATGAGGCTCTGGTGGCTGCGTTTTCCCATGGTCTTTCTGACACACTGAAGGACAAGATTGCAGCTAAGGAACTGCCTGTGGTATTGGAGGAGCTCATCTCTTTCCTGATCCTGATTGACACCAGGCTCAGGGAGAGGCCTTCACTCAAGGAACGCCTGCGGAGGCCTTCCAATCGACTGGCACCTGCGTTTTCTGTCCCACCCGTTCCTCCCTCTCCTCCCACGCCTCCTGGGGATGGATTGTCTGGTGGTGAGCCCATGCAGCTGGGGTTTGCTCGCCTTTCCGAGGGGGAGCGGGCCGCTCGGCGTCGGGAGGGTCGCTGCCTGTACTGTGGTCTTGGTGGGCACTTTCGGCAGTCCTGTCTGGTCCGTCCGGGAAACGCTCGCACCTGAGATCCTGTCGGGGACAGATCTTGGGTGGAGTCTCCTCGTCCCCGGCGTTCCGCAGAGATAAGCCACTGATCACCGTTGTCCTCTCTTGGGCGGAGGGCTCGGTGACGGCCCAGGCGTTGGTAGATTCTGGGGCCAGTGGGTTGTTTATGGACAGCTCGTTTGCTGCCCAGCACTCCATTCCCCTGCAGGCTCGAGTTACCCCATTGGTTCTCAAGGCGATAGATGGCAGGCCCCTGCAACCACCGCAGGTTACCCACGAGACTGTGCCAGTGGAAGTAGCTATTGGGGCTGTTCACAGGGAGTTGGCCTGTTTCCAGGTGATTTCTTCTCCGCGCTATTTGGTGGTTTTGGGGTATCCCTGGCTCCAGATGCACAATCCAACCTTCAATTGGCAAACAGCCAAGATTCTCTCGTGGTCTCCACAGTGTGGGGCCGGGTGCATCCGTGGGCCGGTTAAGGTGTTGTGTGCCTCCTCGGACTCCGCGTTGCCCTCTGATTATGGGGAGTACCAGGACATGTTTGATAAGGTACGCGCTGGTGCCTTACCTGCTCATCGTCCTTACGACTGCGCCATATCCTTGCAACCCGGTGCCACTCCTCCGCGTGGCAGGGTGTATCCTCTCTCGGTTGCGGAGAATAAGGCCATGGAGGAATACGTTGCGGATGCGCTTTCCCGGTGGCACATTCGTAAGTCTACTTCCCCAGCAGGAGCGGGCTTTTTCTTTGTAAAGAAGAAGGGTGGTGAATTGAGGCCTTGCATCGATTATAGGGGTCTTAATCGAATCACCACTAAGAATGCCTACCCGATTCCCTTGATTACTGAGTTATTCGACCGCCTTAAGGGGGCAACAGTCTTTACCAAACTTGACCTTAGGGCGGATCAAACAGGGGGATGAGTGGAAGACCGCGTTTAACACCAGAACCGGTCACTACGAATACCTGGTGATGCCCTTCGGGTTGTGTAACGCTCCCGCAGTTTTTCAGGAATTCATAAATGATGTCCTTCGTGACTTGTTGCAGCAGTGCGTGGTAGTTTACTTGGATGACATCCTGGTTTACTCTGCCTCCATGGAGTCCCATATCCAGGATGTCAAGCAGGTGCTGCAACGATTACGTGAGAACGAACTTTTTTGTAAACTTGAGAAGTGCGAATTCCATCGATCCCAAGTTGCCTTTTTAGGCTACATCATTTCTGCGGAGGGATTCTCCATGGACCCTCAGAAGGTTTCGGTGGTTCTGCAGTGGCCTCGTCCCAATGGTCTTCGGCCCATTCAGCGCTTTTTGGGTTTTGCCAACTACTATCGGAAGTTCATCCGGAACTTCTCCACGCTGGCAAAGCCTCTCTCAGACCTAACCAAGAAGGGCAGTAATCCTCACGAGTGGCCACCCGAGGCCATCGTAGCGTTCGAGGCTCTGAAATCCGCCTTCGCGTCGGCTCCGATACTGTCTCATCCCAATCCTGGATTGCCCTTCGTCCTTGAGGTTGATGCATCCGAGACGGGAGTAGGCGCTCTCCTGTCTCAACGTTGGTCGCCCGATGGACCCCTACTTCCCTGTGGGTTCTACTCCAGGAAGCTTTCCTCTGCAGAGTGCAACTACCAGATTGGAGATAGGGAGTTGTTGGCAATCATTCTGGCTCTCAAGGAATGGAGGCACCTGCTCGAGGGCTCCGCGGTTCCTGTCCTCATTCTTACCGATCATAAGAACCTGACTTATCTTTCGGAGGCCAAAAGATTGACACCCCGCCAGGCCAGATGGGCTCTGTTCTTGTCACGCTTCAACTATGTGGTTTCATATTTGCCTGGTTCCAAGAATGTCAGGGCTGATGCGTTATCACGGCAATACTCTGAGTTGTCCAGGGAAGACTCTGAGCCAATCTCAGTTATTCCTCCAGATCAGATCCTGGCTGCCATTCGCACCAGTCTGACCTCTTCTCTTGGGGAGCAGATTTTGGCGGCTCAATCTGATGCTCCCCCCGGGGAGCCGGAGGGTAGATGTTTTGTACCCGAGGGATTGCGCACCCGCCTGCTGCGTACCTACCATAATGCCAAAACTGCCGGGCATCCGGGGAAGAACCAGCTGTGTTGGGTCGTCTCTCGCTTATTCTGGTGGCCAACCCTCCGTGCCGACATTGCCTCTTATGTAGCGGCATGTTCGATCTGTGCCCAGAATAAGTCTCCACGGCATCTCCCTTTGGGTCTTCTGCAACCCATTCCCAATGGGGAGCGTCCTTGGTCACACCTAGGTATGGACTTTATTGTAGACCTCCCGGTGTCTCGGGGTCATACGGTCATCCTCATGATCGTCGATCGGTTTTCCAAGATGTGCCATTGCATTCCACTCTCTCCTTTTCCTCAGCCTACCACCCGCAGTCCAATGGGGCTGCGGAGCGTTCCAATCAGGCCTTAGAACAATTCCTTCGATGTTATATTTCAGACCATCAGGACGATTGGGCCGATCTCCTGCCTTGGGCAGAGTTTGCCAGGAACTCGGCGGTCAACTCCTCCTCCGGGATGTCGCCCTTCATGGCCAACTATGGGTTCCAACCCGCAGTATTACCTGAGAGGTTCTCACCACAGGACATTTCGGCTGTGGAGAACCATCTTGCTGCCCTGCGTTCTTCATGGGGGCAGATCCAGAGGGCCTTGAAGGACTCAGCTCAGCGCCAAAAGTTCCAGGCTGATCGCAGACGGTTGCCCGCTCCTTCATACCAGGTCGGCGATCGGGTGTGGTTGTCTACTCGCAACCTCAATCTTCGGGTGCCCACACCCAAACTAGCTCCCCGTTTTGTCGGTCCTTTCCGCATTCTCCGCAAAGTGAATCCGGTGGCCTATGCCCTTGCCCTTCCGTCTGGGATGCGGATCTCCAATATCTTTCATGTTTCCCTGTTGAAACCTCTGATCTGCAATCGCTTCACTACCTCTCTGCCTCGGCCCCGTCCTGTCCGGGTTGACGGTCATGAGGAGTATGAGGTGAGCCGGATCCTGGACTCTCAATTGGTGCGCGGTCGATTACAGTTCCTGGTTCATTGGCGCGGTTATGGTCCTGAGGAGCGTTCCTGGGTTCCTTCCGCGGATGTCCATGCTCCTGCCCTCCTCCGCGCTTTTCATACCCGCTTTCCTCAGAAACCTTTTGTTGAGCCGCGGAGGGGGAGGGGCCCTTGAGGAGGAGGTGCTGTCAAGGTCCTACCTTTTCCCTGAGGTTATGTTACTCCATGTGCTGGTGTCCATCTTGGATTCTGCTGTGCATGATGGGAATCCTTTTTATGCCTTCAGGTCTCTGAGGTCCACCCCCCAGAGGGGCGTGGCTGATGACATATAAGCCTGTGGCCCGCACATGCTCTTTGCACTTGTGTCTTGTGTCTTTGTGTTACTATTACTCTGTTCTGACTCTTGTGACTCTCCTGGTATTCTGATTCGGCTTGTGACTTGACTATTCTTTGTATTCTCCTTTGATCTGACCCTCTGTTGCTGAACCCGGCTTGTGACCTGTGATTCTCGTCTGCTGTCCTGTACTGTTTTGTCCTGTTGTTGTTGACCCCGGCTTGTCTGACTACTCTTTTGTTTCTTCCACCAGCTACACGCCATTGGCGGCGGCCATTACCGCAGCTGAGGTGTCTCGGGGGCCGCGACCTGGTTCCTGGCTGCGTCAAGTCCATCCCCACCATCAGGGGCCCTGGTGAAGGGCAGCCGGGGACTTAGACTCCGCACCCTGAGGGACTTCGGTCTGTGGGTGGTGGTTGTCGTCAGCCAGTGCGTTACATTGTTAGGCCTGCCTGTCCGTTCCTTTGCTCCTGCCCTGACAGAGTTGCTCCAACCTGGAACCAGATCTGTGCCTGAACTGTCTGGGGAGCTGACCTCTTATCTGTGTGCAGAGAGACCAAAGCCTGTGTGGCTAGCCTCCAAGTACTAGCAATTAGGTATAGCAGCAGGCTGTACCTAGTGGGTAGCTAGGGAAAGCTGTTGTTGCAGTAAGTAGCCAAGTTGGCCAGGATTTATTTTGATGTTTCTTTTTGGTTTACCATTTTTCTGTAAATATTGTAAATAAATTGCACCTGTTTGTTTTCACCTCCACTGTTGTTGTGCTGTGCCTGTCTTTTTGTGTTGTGCACCCATCCAGGGGGTCACACACACCCGCTGCCGAGCTAACCCCGTTACATGTGGTGGAGGATGCGGGCAGTGTGGTAACTAAAGGCCAGCATGGAGGAGATAATAAGACAGTTGGCTCTGGCAAATGCCAATCAACAGCAGGCAAATGCAAGTTTCCAGCAGAGCATTGCAGCCCAGCAGAAGGCCTTGGAACAAGCAGAGGTCCGCCATAGGGAATTGCTGGTGCAACAGGACCAGAAACACCAGCAACAAATTGAGGCTGTTTTGAAGCAGCTCCAGCAGAGGCAGCAGACTGAGGCTGGTGATGATTCTGGTAAAACACCATCATTTTTTGTGGGCCATTTATTGCCAAAAATGACTGGAGAGGATGATCCGGAGGTGTTTCTAACCACCTTTGAAAGGACTGCTGAAAGGGAAAAGTGGCCTAAAAAACTGGGCTGGATTGATGGCCCCATTATTAACTGGAGAGTCGCAAAAAGCTTACTATGACCTGGAGCCGGACCAGGCCAAAAACTATGATGTGCTAAAAGCGGAAATTTTGGCCCGATTGGGTGTTACCCTCGCTGTCCGTGCTCAGCGGGTACATAATTGGACTTTTCGGCTTGGGAAACCTCCCAGGTCACAGATGTATGATCTCATTCACCTGAGCAGGAAGTGGCTGCAGCCAGAGACTTTGACCGCCCCAAAAATTGTGGAACATGTCGTCATGGATCGGTTCCTAAGGTCTCTGCCTAATACTATTCAAAAGTGGGTCAGCCATGGAGACCCAGAGACCGCAGACAAGCTGGTGGATCTAGTGGAGAGATACTTGGCTACTGAGAACCTGACCTCCTCTTCCAGAGACTCACGGACTTTCCACCCTAAGACCAGACCATCCCCAGCGGCGGGTAAGATGACTACAAGGGGTGAGGGTGGGAGAGAGTGAGAGGGTGGGAGTATTACCCAATGTCTGGCAAGAGCAGCCAGGAAGGCCAAGGCCGCAAGAAGCGGCGAAAAAAATTATTTGTTACCGCTGCTGGCAAGAGGGACATATTGCAGCTTATTGCCCAGTGGTGGATGAGCCTATGCAGTGTGACTTTCTGAGCAATAGACGTCAGTCGCTGTTTGCGACAGTGGTATGCAGGGCCAGCCCGGGCACTGAGAAACATTTGTGCAAAATGACTGTTAATGGAAATAATATTGTGGGGTTGCTGGATTCAGGTAGCCTGGTAACCTTGATAAGAGAGGAGATGGTCACTACAAAGGTCTCTGGGCATAAAAAGGTGGTGGTGATTTGCGTGCATGGGGACACTAGGGAGTATCCCGTGGCTACTGTGTTTTTTGAGACCCCCAAAGGTAACCTGTCTCATCAGGTAGGATTGATACCTCTCTTACCACATGATGCCATTGTGGGGAGGGATTTTCCAAAATTCTGGGAACTCTAGGATTGTCCTGACCCCCCCACTGTCTCCCCTGCAGACCAGGAAGGTGAATCCCAGAAAGCGTCTGAGTGTGGTGAGGTCTCTCCCAAGTTCCCCTTGTTGGTACTAGCTGGGGAGACCCAAGGAACTGGGGAGGAGCCCGCCTCTTCAGATGAAAATCTGCCGGTTGTGGAGTTCTCGGACTTAGAGGTGCATAGGGAAAATTTTGCCACCGAACAGCTTAAAGACCCCACGCTGATAAAGGCCCGGGAAAATGTAGTAAAAGTAGATGGCGAACTAGTGAGCCCTGAGAAGATTTGGGGGTGATAGAGGAGTCCCAAAGTGACTGGTCCAGCCCCATAGTGTTGGTGCCCAAACCAGATGGGAGCTGGCGATTTTCTAACGACTTTCGACAGTTGAATAAAGTTACAAAATTTGACACCTACCCCACGCCAAGAATAGATGAACTAATCGACCGACTGGGAGCAGCCCGGTACATGACAACGCTAGACTTGACAAAAGGTTATTGGCAAATTCCCCTAGCTAAGTCAGCAAAGGAGAAGACTGCATTTGTAACCCCAGAAGGGTCATTCCAGTATAAAAGAATGTCGTTCGGGTTACAGAATGCACCGGCCACCTTTCAGCGAAAAATGGATCAGATTCTTCGTCCCCATCAGAAGTATGCTGCAGCGTACTTGGACAATGTGATTATCCATAGCGCAGATTGGGCCTCACATTTGCCAAAAGTTCAGGCTGTGCTAGACTCAATACGGAAAGCTACGGAAAGCTGGGTTTACGGCCAACCCAAAGAAGTGTACGATTGGACAGGAGGAGGCCAGGTACCTTGGGTACACTATTGGGAGAGGGGTAATAAAACCTCAGATAAACAAAGTGGAAGCAATACAGAATTGGCCATGCCCAAATAACAAGAAGCAGGTACGGGCTTTTCTAGGAATTTCTGGCTACTATCGGCGATTCATTCCCCATTTTGCTTCTATGGCAGTACCCCTAACCAACCTGACAAAATGGAAGGAGTCTGTCATGGTTAAGTGGTCCCCTGATGCTGAAGCAGCCTTCCTGTCTTTAAAAAGGGCCTTATGTAGCCAGCCAGTCCTATACTCACCAGACTTCTCAAAAGACTTTGTGGTCCAGACAGATGCATCCAATGTTGGCTTAGGAGCAGTGCTGTCCCAGGTTTGGAAGGGGGAGGAGCACCCAGTAATCTATCTCAGCCGAAAGCTAAAGTCTCACGAGGAAAATTACGCCACGATTGAGAAGGAGTGTTTAGCGGTAAAGTGGGCCCTAGATTCCCTTCAGTACTATCTGCTGGGCAGACATTTTGACCTGATCACAGATCACGCTCCCTTGAAATGGATGGCTCAAAATAAGGAGACCAATAGAAGGGTAAATAGGTAGTTTCTGGCCCTACAGGAATTTACCTTCATGGTGAAGCATCGCCCTGGAGTTCAGATGGGAAATGTGGATGCTTTATCCCGGGTACATGCCTGCCTGGCTACTGGTGTTACAACCCCAAGGTTGAAACAAGAGGGGGGGGTATGTGACAGTAGGCAGGTGAAATCACCTGGTTGCGTCCTGGATGGACGATACATTTGTCCGAGGTTCAGGCTTTATGGGGATTTGTTCCACTAGAGGGAAGTGCTGAGTCCATCTGCACGGAGGTAATGAGCCCAGCTGAAGGTAGTGGGCTCATTAAGACTTGTATAAAACTTCCCAGAGTGCTTAGGGAGTTGCTCCAACCTGGAACCAGATCTGTGCCTGAACTGTCTGGGGAGCTGACCTCTTATCTGTGTGCAGAGAGACCAAAGCCTGTGTGGCTAGCCTCCAAGTACTAGCAACTAGGTATAGCAGCAGGCTGTACCTAGTGGGTAGCTAGGGAAAGCTGTTGTTGCAGTAAGTAGCCAAGTTGGCCAGGATTTATTTTGATGTTTCTTTTTGGTTTACCATTTTTCTGTAAATATTGTAAATAAATTGCACCTGTTTGTTTTCACCTCCACTGTTGTTGTGCTGTGCCTGTCTTTTTGTGTTGTGCACCCATCCAGGGGGTCACACACACCCGCTGCCGAACTAACCCCGTTACAATATATATATATATATATATATATATATATATAGACATATAGCAACAGCTCCTTTCTTTTTCTACTTTCTATTCTACCTTTGCTTGCAATTATGCCTGGGGCAGCAGAATACAAGAAAATGTGCAAAAATAATTTGAAGGCGGAATGTACCTCACGAGGATTGGACGTCGGTCACAAAAATTGTGAAGATTTGATTCGGGACCTATTGGAGGATGATATCCGAGCAGAGCAGAACTCGGGGGAATTTGACCCTGACGGGGTTCCCGCTACATCCGATCCCAGTTGCTCAGAGATGGCTTCGCAGGATAGGCATACAGAGACTGACACTGGAGGATCACCGAACGTTATTATCACACCACCGCCCGAGCGGGCCAGCACCGGAGTGCCTGTAACCAGCAGAGACTCTCCTCAGGGGCAGGAAGCCCTCATGGAGACAGATCTTTTTTTTTTTTTTTTTTTTAATTTAAATATTTATTCATTTTTCATATTATTACGAAAAAAAAATCCATAAAAAGGGACACAATACATATAAATATTCATTACATTTCTAATTTGCCCCTTCCTATAACTCCTTTCTTTCCCATTCCCACCCCTCTTCCCCCTCCCTCCCTTCTGCAGGTTCTCCCCCTCTCTTATCTCTTGAGGCCTAATAACTTAAAATGCCATCCTAGTTTATAGTTTTCTATATTTTTTTTCAATCCTGATTTTTCCCATTTTTCCCATCTCATATAGTATATTCCCAACCTATCTTCCTGCTTATGGTAGAGTTTTCCCATTCTGCTAATCTGATTTACTCTATTGATCCAATCTTCCTCCTTCGGCACCTCTGTTTTCTGCCAAAACTTAGGTATCAGACCTTTTGCAGCATTCAAATAATACCATACGCCTGATTCTTTATACTTATTTACTGATGTCTCAACGTTATGTAGGAGACACATCGTTGGGTCTAACCCTATGTCATTTCCAGTTATTATTTCTATCAATTTAACTATTGTCTTCCAAAAAGCTTGAATTTTCGGACATTCCCACCATATGTGAATCACCGTGCCCATCTCTCCACATCCTCTCCAACACACTTCTGAATTTTCCCCACTCATCTTATACTCAGTACTCGGTGTAATATGCCATCGTGTCAAACACTTATAATTAATCTCAGCCTCTCTCATACTAACATTCTCGTGTATTAATCTGAATATCTTTTTCTGTTTGTCCTCATCCAACACCACATCCATATCTCTTTCCCATTTCGTTATAAAAATTAACTTTGTATCTGTGTCTAATTCTGTGAGTATTCTATAAATTTTTGTAATACCGTGTTTCCCATCTCTACGTGTTTCTAATAGCCTTTCATTCATATTCCACTCCTTTCTTAATCTCAAGGGTTTTGGGAGATTTCCAATGAAACATTTTAATTGATGATATTTCCACTCATCTATTCTAGTAAACATATCTCCCTTCTTCTCTTTTAATTCTTTAAATGTTCTCAATTCCCCCTCTACCAATACGTCTCTCAATTGGATATCTTCCTTTTTAAACCATCTCCCTGATATCTCATCCTTTCCTGGAGGGAAATACTCCGTGTTTGCAAGAGGCATTAATATAGAGTTGAATTCCCATTTCATGTGTTTATGTAAATTATCCCATGTCCTTAAAACATTTAAAGTGTAAGTGCTTGTGTTTTCTTTAATTCTTCTATAATGTGCTGGAACCCATATCATCTTACTCAAACTAATTCCACTCAGTTCGTTTTCTATTTTTACCCAACTTTTTCCCTTATGGTTAAATGTCCAATCATAAATTCTTGCTAAAATTACTGCTTTATAATATCTCTTGACATCAGGTAGTCCCATTCCCCCTTTCTCTTTAGTCCTACTTAGTGTTTCGTATGATATTCTTGGTTTTTTATTCCTCCATATATATCTTGTTAACATTCTTCTCAATATCTTAAAAAACGCCTCTGGGAGTTTGATTGGGACCATTTGAAATCTATAGAGTATTTTAGGTATAATTACCATTTTAACTAGGTTTATACGTCCTAACCATGATGGATTTCCTCCTTCTAATCTTTTTAATTCTTCCTTAGTCTCGTTTATCAGAGAAATATAGTTTAATCTATACAATTGTTTATATGAGGTGGCAAGTTTTATTCCTAGGTATTTTATATCTTTTTCTCTCCATATAAAGGGGAATTCTTTTTGTAGCTTTTCTTTTTCGCTCTTTGGTATATTGATGTTCAGAATCTCTGTTTTTGTTGGGTTAATTTTTAGATTTGATAATTCACCATATTCCTTCAGGGTCTTCATTATACTTGGTAGTGTTATTCGGGGGTTGCCTACATAAAACAATAGGTCATTCGCAAAGGACGCTACTTTATGTTCTATATTTTCTATCTGGATTCCCTTTACCGCTCCACTATTCCTTATTATTGACAGCAGGGGTTCCAATGTCAAAACATACAACAAGGGGGACAATGGGCAGCCTTGTCTTGTTCCATTGGACATCCCAATGGATTCCGACCTCTCCCCATTTACCGTGATGATTGCGGTGGGCTCCCTATATAATTTACCTATCCACTCACGCATTCTCTCTCCAATCCCCAACACTTCCAAGTTGTCCATCATAAAGCCCCAGTCCACTCTATCAAACGCCTTCTCGGCATCAATTGACAAGAGCACCACCGAGGCTTTCCCTTTTCTACTTTTCTGAATAAGCATTAAAGTTCTCAACCCGTTATATCTACCCTCTCTCCCTGGGACAAAGCCCACCTGATCTCCATGGATCCATTCAGGCATTAGATCTTTCAGCCTGTTTGCTAGAACCTTTGCAAACAACTTGGTATCAGTGTTCAATAATGATATTGGTCTGTAGCTGGAGCACTGAGAAGGATCTTTTCCCTCCTTATGAATGAGTACGACATGGGCCTGAAGGGATTCTCTCCTCCCCTCCATCCCACCTCCCAAGTCATTCATATACTTCTTCAACTTCGGTAACAGTAATTCACTAAATTTTTTATAGTACTTAACTGTATAACCATCCGGGCCTGGGCTTTTCCCACCCCCTGTATTTCTTAATGCTGCTTCTATTTCTTCCTGGGAAATTTCCGCATCCAAGGAGTTCAATTGTGTTTCACTTAGCTTTGGTAATCCCGCATTTTTTAAATATATCATCCTTTTTTCGTTAATACCTTCTCTAATTTCTTTTGGTGAACCTTGGGGACTAATATTATACAACTTTCTATAATACTCCGTGAATACTTTAATAATTTCTTTAGTTGAGTGGACCAACTCCCCCTTAGGACTTTTTATCTTTTCTATATAATTCCTGTTTTTCTTTTTATTCAGGGCTCTCATTAAGTATTTTCCTGGTCTATCTCCCCATCTATATCTTTCACGTAATACTTTGTTATATACTCTTCTCCTCTCCTCTTCCATCAATCTCTCTAGCTCGTCTTTTTTATCCATTAACTTCTGTCTTGTTTCTATTGTTATTTTCTTCTTATGTATCTGCTCCAAGTCCAGGATTTCTTTTAGGAGACCACTAACCCTCTCTCTTCTTTCTTTTTTCTTCCTTGCTCCCATCGCAATCAAGATTCCTCTTATATATACCTTATGGCTTTCCCATACTGTAGCTGTCGATACTTCCTCTGTCTCATTCTCCTTGAAATATACCTTAATCTCTTCCCTGATCTTCTGAGCTATATCCTCATCCAAGAGAAGAGCCTCATTTAACCTCCATCCTAAGCCTCCCGTCCACCGTCTTCCCCATCCTATTTTCATTATGCATGATCCGAAAAAGTTCTTGTCTCAATTTCTATTTTAACCAACAGTTCAATGAGTTGATGATCTATTAAAATGTAATCCAGTCTCGAGTATATCTCATGTGCATTAGAGAAGAAGGTATAGTCTCTGTCTTTCATATGCATTATTCTCCAGGTGTCCACCAGTTGGTACTCGTGGATCACCTTCTTCAAAGCTCTCAGAGACCTACCCCCCTCTCTCTGCACAAGGGAGGTTGCATCCTTTTGTGGGTCCATACAGAGATTTAAATCTCCTGCTATTATCAAACGCCCTTTTTTAAAATCTATCAATTTTTTCAGCAGACCCTTCAAAAAGATCTCCGGTTTCTTGTTGGGGCAATATATATTGGCTAGTGTACACTCAATTCCCTGTAGTTTACCTTTCAAGAACAGGAATCTCCCCTCCGGATCAGTCTTTCTATCTTCCAGCTCAAATCTCATATACTTTGCCAATCCTATTGCCACCCCCTTTGCTCTTTTAATTGGAGAGTCAGCGTAATACCATGTTGGATAATATTTGGATTTTAGTTTCACGTTTGACTCTATCTCAAAATGTGTCTCCTGTAAAAATACCACTGACGTTGCCCTGTGATGTAACTCTTTAAACAACTTAAATCTTTTCCCAGGACAGTTCAACCCATTCACATTATATGTTATAAACTGTATTTCTTCCATCCTTCTTGATTCTGTCTATCTCTCTTCTGATTCGTCTCCTCCTATTAGGCCCAACTATCTTGCAGAATATTAACCCCGTAGCCCCTCCCCCCCCTCCCACCCACCCAACCCCCATCTCCCCCGCCCCCCCTCTCTTATTTTTCCCCTACCCATTTTTAGGCTTATAAACTGCCTACAAATCATTTGTGGATATGTTTCCACGGTTGATTTAAAATATTGGGCGTAAGCTCCGCCCATGGACGGCTCACCTCTCCTCCGACCTCCCCAGATCCCCTTTCTCTATCAACTGGGCTCAACAATAACGTTTACTTCCCCCCCTTAATCGGAGCTTCCAGAGGGACTTCCACGTCGACAGGGGGGATACAAGGGGGGTGAGAGAGAAAGAGAGAGAAGAAAAAAAGCATATTTTTTACTTAATTCTCCCTCCCCTTTCTCCCCAACCCCAGGGCCTCCCTCCCCCTCCCCCCGACCCGCTGCCAGTCCTCCTTTCTTATACTATCCGTATCTCCTTTTTCTTCTTCTTCTTCTTCCCACCCAGCTATCTCCATTCTTTGCAAATCCAGTCTATCACAAAAATCTCTCAGTTCCTCCGGGAATCTCAGATAAGCTGTAATCCCATTTTTCCAGCCAATTAGAGATGCTGAGGTACCCCATCTATATTGCACATTCTGTTTTCTCATTTGCTCCAACAGGAGTCTCAGGGATCTCCTTCTCCATAGAGTCTCTGATGTTAAGTCCGCAAAAATTTTAATAGTCAGATCTCCATACTTAATTAATGATCTTCCCTTGATCTTCTTCCATATCTCATTTTTGACCCCAAATTTTTGGAACTGGACAATTATATCTCTCGATCTTTCCTCCTCAGTAGCTTGTTTGAACTTTCCTGTTCTGAACACTCCATCTAGTTTAATCTCGTCTGTTTCAGGTCTGTCTCTTATGGAGTTTAAGATTTTATTAACTAGTTCATATAATGTTTCCCCTTTTGCAGACTCTGGAATCCCTCGCACTCTAAGGTTACACCTTCTTTCTTTATTTTCTTGAATTTCCATCCTATAGAGCAATTTTTTCTGGGTTTTCTCCAAATGGGTTGTTTTTTTCCTTAGATTATCTATGGTTTGGGCCTGGGTTTTAACTTTCTCCTCTATTTCTTCCATTCTCGATAGCAAATGCCCTAAGTCGTTTCGAATAGCTGTCATTTCATGTTTTATCGTTTTCTCCAAACTTTGAAACATTTCTATCATCTCCTTCTTATTCGGTACTTGTAGTTCACCATCAAGTTCTTTTTTTCCCAAGCCATCCGCTATTTGTTGGCTGCAACTGCTGTTCATTCCCAGTGATAATCTAGGACTATTTCCTGAGCTAATGTCCATTTCCCCTTTTGCACTTGCGCCTTGGGCCCTTTCTGGCGTAATATTTCCATATGATGAAAATTTCTTTATCGTGCCTGATTGAGACCCTTTGAGCCCTGCTCCCTTAGGACCTTTATTCTTCATATCCTCTATATGTCTTTTGTCTTCTATATTCTCTAGATGGGGTTGTACCTCTTTATGGTTTGTGATCCAGACAGGTTTGCTGTTTTTCCTTATATTTTGCTCTCCTAGGGCACCTGGGACTCTTCTCTTCTAAACCCAGGGAATCCTCCCCTCTCCTCCTTGACCCCTTGGTCCCCAATGTCACTCAGGAGTCCACTACTCAATAGACCCCCAACAGCTCTCACTCACCCTTCTCTTCCCAGGATGGTGGCTCCAAGCTTGGGTGGAGGGCCTTCACAGCAGCTCTGTCCTGGGGGGGATTCCTCTGGACTTCCGACGCTGTGCCTCTTTTTTTTCTCTCTGGGCTTCGTCCCAGGGATGCAGGGTGGGTCTCCTAGCACTCCCGGGTCTCCCTGACCCAGGATCGATCAGTCAACTGGCCGGGGGCCGCAGGCAGCAATAAACCGGGGACTACAGACAGTAGCAAGCCGTGTGTCAGGGCCTGGACTTGAACCTGGGACTTCTACTGTGTCAGGCAGTAACTCTACTCACTGAGCTACCTAGGATGCTGGACAACACTTTGCCTCATCTATTGGATAATCCTGCCTTGTGCCTTGTTTGCTCTTGAACCTTGAACTCCTTGCTCCTCCCATGAACTTCCTATAGAAGCCATGTCCTTGGACTTCCTCCTTGCCAGATTATTGTGCCTTTCCAGACAATATCCTGCTACGTTTCCTGCTGCTGTCTACACCTCCGCTACTGACCTTTGGCTTGTTCCTGACCACGATTGATCTGCTACCATTTGTGACCGACCCTTGGCTTGTGACCGACTCTGCTTTCGTCTGATCCCTAACCTGTTGATCCGCTATTGGTCTGCTCATTCCCTGGTGGGGTGATCCTGAGATCTGCGACCTGGTATTAACACGCAGCCCAATCCATCTCCACCATTAGGAGCTCTGGTGAATACCAGTTAATACTTAGACCCCGCACCTCAGGTGAGCCTGCGTCATTCCCAGGGGGATCCGCTGGTGTACCTATCCTGCTGGTTCCAGGTAAGCCTTTTACTGCTATAGCAACTGGTCTCTGAACCTGACCTTACACCGTGACAGAATAATCTGGCCCACACATGGAGGCCGCTATAGCAAATGCCATGGCTCCTGTCAGGCAGCAAATTTCAGAGCTACAAGAGTTTGGTGTTACCTACCAAAAGAAATTTGCTGAACTGCAAAGTGTAGTAGAGGGGCAACAGGAAGAGATCCATGCTCTGCAGACACGATTGCTGGACATGTGCTCCCGCGATGTTGCTAATACACGCATGCCTCTGCCACTCAAGTTCAATGGAGACCGCCGCCACTACAGGGGTTTCCTTAACCAATGCCGCATTTATTTCCAGATGGAACCTGCTGCATTTAATACTGAGAGGCAGAAGGTATTGTTTGTTATAAACCTCCTGACTGAGGAAGCCCTAGCTTGGGCCTCTCCCTATATAGAGCAAAACAATGCAATGTTAAACAGTTTTGCGACTTTTGTGACTGCAATGAACCAGGTCTTTGATGATCCCAACCGCTGCGCTACCGCTGAAGCAAAGCTGCATAGTTTGAGGCAGGGTAGACGCCCTGTTGCGGAGTATACAACTGAATTTCGACGCTGGATCTCAGACACCACCTGGAACCCAGCAGCGCAAAAGAGTCAGTTCCGGCAGGGGCTCTCTGAACAGGTGAAGGATGAGCTCGCCAGAGTAGAGACTCCTAACGATCTTGAGGAGTTCATCCAATTATGCATTCGGATTGACCAGAGACTGACAGAAAGAAGAAAGCAGAGATTGGGAAGTAATGGTGGCATGCGTTTTTCTGCTAATCAGTTCAGTCAGAAGGATTTAAACATTTCTTCAGATTATAACACACCTGAACCTATGCAAGTAGATCCTGTTAAAAGATCAATTTCTACTCAAGAGAAGGAGAGAAGACGTTTGGAGAATTTATGTTTATACTGTGGGGACTCTGGGCATTACGCAGTCAATTGTCCTAATAAAGTCAAAAGAACAATTGCTGCGACTGATGTTATCCTGCCTGAACGCATAAATTCAATTACCCAGTCTATCTCCCCATTGATCGATGAAGAAAATAAAGTTGGTCCTAAACAGTCTCATTTTGTTGTCCCTATCAAACTTTTTACTGAGGGCCATGAAATTCCTTGTTCTGCTATGCTGGACTCTGGGGCTGGGGGAAACTTTATGGACATAGAGTTTGCCCACAATAATAATATTCTCAGGAGAAACAAATCTGCCCCTATTGATATATAGACAGTTGATGGTTCACCTTTATCATCAGGACCAGTTACTCATGAAACAGTTCCTCTAGTACTCCAATTTCAGGCTGACCATTTTGAGACCATCAGCTTTCAGCTGATTACATCACCTAAATTTCCTGTCATCCTGGGCATCCCTTGGTTTACTACCCATAATCCCTTCATCAACTGGGGAGCACGGACCATAAATTTTACATCCCCCCATTGTGAGGAACATTGTAGGAAACCATGTGCTACAAGTTGTCTACCAATCAGGAAATCACAGGCTGATATGGTAACTACACAGTCATATGACAATCTGCCTCCACAATACCATGAGTTTCGAGACGTCTGTGATAAGAAAAATGCGGATCAACTACCTCCTCATCGTCCATATGATTGTCCCATTGAACTGCTTTCAGGAGCAGAAATACCATTCAGCCGCATTTTCAATTTATCAGAACCTGAGTTAAAGGTGCTAAGGGAGTGGCTTGATGAGAATTTGGAGAAGGGCTTTATCAGACCCTCAACATCTCCTGCAGGAGCAGCCCTGTTCTTTGTTGAGAAAAAGGACTCCACCTTGCGTCCATGCATTGATTTTAGGGGCTTGAATAAAATCACTGTTAAAAACCGTTACCCACTCCCTTTAATCGCAGAGATGTTGGAAAGACTCCGCTCTGCCAAAGTCTTCACAAAACTTGACTTACGGGGGGCATATAACCTGGTACGCATGCGTCAAGGCGACGAATGGAAGACTGCCTTTAGAACCAGATATGGACACTTTGAGTCCCTAGTTATGCCTTTTGGCCTATGTAATGCTCCCGCGACTTTTCAGCACTTCATAAATGATGTGTTTCGAGATTTGTTGGACCAGTTTGTTATTGCTTATCTGGACGATATCCTCATCTTTTCGGACAACCTGGTGGAGCATCGCAAGCATGTCTGCACTGTATTCAAAAGGTTAAGGATGAACCGACTTTACATCAAACTGGAGAAGTGTGAGTTTGAACGAGCCCAGATCCAGTTCTTGGGATATATCGTTTCTTCAGAAGGAGTGAGCATGGATCCTGAAAAGATCAAGGCAGTGGTGGATTGGACTGCCCCTGGAAACGTTAAGGAAATACAACAATTTATTGGATTTGCAAACTTTTATAGGAAATTCATAAGAAACTTCTCTAAGGTAATAGCACCAATTACACAGCTGACAAAGAAAGGAGTGCCCTTTGCATGGTCAACTGAGGCACAAACTGCTTTTAGTAAGCTAAAGACTCTCTTCACATCTGCACCAATATTGGTACATCCTGATCCTGAGCTACCTTTTATTGTGGAAGTGGATGCCTCAGACTCCGCCGTGGGAGCTATCATTTCTCAGCGACGAGGAGAAAAAATGCAGCTTCATCCCTGTGCTTATTTTTCTCGTTTGATGTCATCTGCTGAAAGGAATTATGACATTGGGAATAAGGAGTTGCTGGCAATTAGGGAAGCCTTTTCCAAATGGAGGCATCTGTTGGAAGGGGCTAAGCATCCTGTGACTGTCTTCACGGATCATAAAAATCTAGAATTCATCCGTTCTGCCAAGAGATTGTCTTCTAGACAAGCACGTTGGTCACTGTTCTTTTTCAGGTTCAATTTTATTATCTCATATCGACCTGGGTCAAGAAACGGAAAGGCTGATGCCTTATCACGAATGTCGTCTGGGCCTCTCCAGGAGAACACTTCTGAATGCACAATCCTGCCTCAAAAGAACTTTCTAGGGGCCACAAGTCCTAAGGCATTCTTGAATCTTCTTAAAGAGGGGTATGAGAATGACCCACTTCTCAATCATCCACCTACGGACATTAACCTGACTTATAAGAATGGCTTTTGGATTCAAGGACATCATCTTTATGTACCTGAATCTGTTCGGGTGGAAGCTCTCAAGTTGGTTCATGATTCCAAACTTGCTGGGCATTTTGGAGTCGCTAAGACCTAAGAACTATTATCACGTTCCTTTTGGTGGCCGGGGTACAAGAAAGATGTCAAACGCTATGTGACCTCATGCTTGACCTGTGCACGCAATAAGATTCCCCGAGCCTCCCCTTTGGGGTTGCTTCAGCCACTCCCTGTTCCATCAAGACCATGGGGGTCTATTTCTATGGATTTTGTGGTGGATTTACCTCCCTCAAAAGGAATGACCACCATTTTGGTAGTGGTTGACCGTCTCACTAAAATGGCCCATTTTGTTCCAGTTAAGGGGGTGCCCACTGCTGAACAGACTGCTGAACTGATGGTTCGAGAAATCTTTAAACTGCATGGAATCCCTTATGATGTGGTGTCTGACAGAGGTGTGCAGTTTACTTCGAAATTCTGGAGAAGTTTTTGCTCAGCCTTAGGTGTTACAATTAATCTGTCCTCTGCTTTTCATCCCCAGTCTAATGGTCAGACTGAGAGAACTAATCAAACAATGGAACAGTATCTTCGATGCTTTGTCACTTATCTTCAGGATAACTGGGTGGACTGTCTTCCCACTGCAGAGTTTGCATACAACAATTCTAAACATAGTTCCACCTCTCAAAGTCCTTTTTACTTAAACGCCGGTTACCATCCAGTTTTTATTCCTGATCTCCCTATCACAACTCCAATCCCTGCTGTTACCAATAGACTAACTACATTGCAGGAGATTCAAGAGAAATTGATTGAGACTTTGAGGGAAGCTCAGGAGTATTACAAAAAGTCTGCAGACAGACACCGGAGAACACTTCCTACTTTTCATGTGGGTGAAAAAGTTTGGTTATCAACAAAGAATTTGAAGGTCCAGGTGCCATCTGCTAAGTTGGGTCAAAAGTTTGTGGGTCCTTTTCAGATTTCTGCCCAAATCAACCCAGTCACCTTTCGCTTACAGCTTCCGGATAGTATGAGGATTCACCCTGTTTTTCATATATCACTACTCAAACCGTTTCAGGAAAATCCTTTCCCTGGAAGAATTTTTCCACCTCCTCCACCTGTTGAGGTACAGGGTGAAGAAGAATTTGTGGTGGAGAAAATCCTTGATTCCAGGATCTTTAGGAATAAGTTACAGTATCTGGTTCAATGGGAAGGATATGGACCAGAAGAAAATTCTTGGGAGCCTGAGGAGAATGTTCATGCTCCTAGACTAACAAGAGAATTCCACCAGAGGTTTCCACACAAGCCTAGCCCTAAGACGTCCAGAGGACGTCCTGGGAGGAGGGGAGTACTGTCAGGGCCTGGACTTGAACCTGGGACTTCTACTGTGTCAGGCAGTAACTCTACTCACTGAGCTACCTAGGATGCTGGACAACACTTTGCCTTATCTATTGGATAATCCTGCCTTGTGCCTTGTTTGCTCTTGAACCTTGAACTCCTTGCTCCTCCCATGAACTTCCTATAGAAGCCATGTCCTTGGACTTCCTCCTTGCCAGATTATTGTGCCTTTCCAGACAATATCCTGCTACGTTTCCTGCTGCTGTCTACACCTCCGCTACTGACCTTTGGCTTGTTCCTGACCACGATTGATCTGCTACCATTTGTGACCGACCCTTGGCTTGTGACCGACTCTGCTTTTGTCTGATCCCTAACCTGTTGATCCGCTATTGGTTCCCAGTCTGCTCATTCCCTGGTGGGGTGATCCTGAGATCTGCGACCTGGTATTAACACGCAGCCCAATCCATCTCCACCATTAGGAGCTCTGGTGAATACCAGTTAATACTTAGACCCCGCACCTCAGGTGAGCCTGCGTCATTCCCAGGGGGATCCGCTGGTGTACCTATCCTGCTGGTTCCAGGTAAGCCTTTTACTGCTATAGCAACTGGTCTCTGAACCTGACCTTACACCGTGACACCGTGGGTTATAGGCAGCAGTAAGCCGGGGGTTATGGGCAACAAAGAGCCGGTAACAGCAAGCCGGCATCTCCCTGTCTCATCAGGCGGCCGGCCGGCTTCCTCCTTCCCCCAGAGATCCTCCGCGGCTGGTCACATGCTCCCACTACGTCACCTCGCCTCCCAGCCGCTTGGATCTCTCTCTCACGGAGCGCCGGGGGGACCGGTGCGTCACTGCAGCCTCCGTCCAGCTCCCATCTCCGGCTCTCCGGGCTCTATTCCATGGCCCTCCAGACTCCGGTGAGTCGGTTCCTGAGGGTCACTAGGGAGGTCGGGAAGCGGGACCTAGCTGAAAGCTAGTGCCGCTCGCTCGCCACAACCGCCATGTTCAGGCTCCTCCCCCTCATGGAGACAGATCTTGAGGCATACCTGTGGCTCCTTGAACGCCAAGCTGACAGAGAAGCTGTGGAACGCCAGGCTGACAGAGAAGCTGCAGAACGCCAGGCTGACGGAGAAGCTGCGGAACACCAAGCAGCGGCTGACAGAGAAGCTGCGGAACGCTGGGCTGAGAGAGAGGTGGTGCAGAGGGAAGCTGATCGTCGACACGAGCTAGAGATGGCGAGGCTCCAGCCACAGCGACAGGTGCAGAACCCCGGGTCCCTAGAGCACAGGGACACCACTCTGACCGTGGGCGCAGCCAAGTTCCCAGTGATGGAAAAAGATAGTGACATTGACACGTACCTACTGTCATTTGAAAAAATGTGCCGTCAGTACCATGTGCCCCCAACTCAGTGGACTCGGTACATGACACCAGGGCTACGAGGCAAGGCCCTGGATGCGTTTGTTGAAATGCCAGAGGGGCAGGACGACGATTATGAAGCTCTAAAAGATGCCATCATCCGGAAGTACCAGATGACCACGGAAGTGTACCGCAAGCGGTTCAGGTCCATGCAGAAGGGACCTGGGGACTCTTACACGAATGTGGCGAGTCGCTTATGCACTACATTCCGACAGTGGACTAAGGGACTGAAAGCTGACTCCTACGAGTCTTTAGAAGATCTCATGATACAAGATCAGCTCCTGCATATCTGCCCGGCAGACGTCAGACAGTTTGTCTTAGAAAGAGAACCAGCCTCTGCTAAAGCTGTAGCCGATGTGGCAGATACCTTTTGTCCACACGCGGGTGTCTGACCCTCGCAAGGCTCCTCCAAATGGCTGGAAAGGAGGGAAATCGCCCATAGTAACCTCCTGCATCGGTGAGTCAAGATTCCCCTCAACCAACACCTGCAGTGCCTGGAGCCAAGCCATTCCTGACTGACAACCGCAGATGTGTCACCTGTGGAAAAGCCGGACATCTCAGGACGCAGTGTCCTGAGCAGAAGCAGATGGCATCATCTGGCCAGCCGGCCAGCAACTCTTCTTCAGTGCTGTTTGTCTGCAGGAAGATGCGGGTAACCCCCGCCAACTTGCAGCCAGTCACTGTGGGCAGCTGGTTCGTAACTGGTCTCCGGGACACCGGAGCAGAAGTCACCTTGATCCGGCCAGAGGTGATTAAGCCAAGGAACCTCCTCTGAGGAAAGTTCCTTACCCTCACAGGAGTTGGGGGGACCCGTTCCCGCATCCCCTGTGCAAAGGTATTCATCGACTGGGGTGCGGGAAGGGGGATGAGGGAGGTGGGGGTCTCGGATGAAATTCCCACACCTGTTTTGTTGGGTGCCGATTTGTGTCCTATTACGCCCTGGCCGAGAATACTCGGAAGGCCCCCCTGGAACTCTGTGTCCTAGGCAGTGACAGCACACCTGGATTGGAAGTGCGAGGGGCTTCATTGGAGTTTATCAGCGGGTCTCCTAGAGGGGGCTGCGGCCTTCAGCTCCAATCACCTCTCCTTTCCAGTCAGGTACAGTCGCTGCTGGCAAGGCCTATGAGAGATGGTGTCAGAGTTCAGGAAAACCCCGGGGAGAGCTCACCGTGCTGTTCATGAGTTGGACGGCAGGGTGTATCTTTCCCCCATGCCTTCAGCCAACCTCATCTCACAGGAGGTGCAGACTGAACAGGCCAAAGAGCCAGAGGGAATGGTGCCGTCAGGAATCCAGGGGTCAGCTAGAGTCTGGACATCCCTGGTAATCTCGGTCCCCAAACAGGATCAGATGACCAGACTTTCTGAGGACCTTGGAAAACTGAGCGCCAGCCCTGTGGTTGTGGCCTTCCCCATACCTAGGAGCCATGAGGTACCTGAGCAGAGGGTCTGGGCCACCATCTCTAACCCAGGAGGCTCAGGACAAGTCAGCCTTCACCACCCCTTGTGGCTTGCCTGAATTTCCGGGAAAGCTACTTGGGGTTGAGAACATTCCAACCACCTCTCCAGGGGTCAGGAATGGGCTACAATGTGGAATGGAACTGGGTGCAGTTGCCCACTTTAGGGGCCTTGTGGTGTTCGGCCCTGTCCGGGAAGAGTAACTTGGGCCCCTGTCACTAGTTAGGAACAAACTGCCCGTGCCTAGTCTGACAGTCAAGAATGGTAACTGTCAGAGGGGCATGTCAGTGGTTCAACTTTGGGAACCACCGGTAGGAAGAGACCCCCAGAGGTCTGGGAATGGGGAGACTGAGGCAGTTATGGCCTGGCCGACTCCCCAGGTCAAGAAGTGGGTTTTGTCAGTCTTGGATGCAGCTGGCTACGGTAAGACGCCTGGGTGCAACTATCATGGCTCAGCTGGACCCGTGACTGACCTAACAGACAGGAAACTGACGGAACTGGTGTCCTGGATGCTAGCAGGTAGCAGAGGAAAGAGATGCGAGCAGGAAAGACACTGTTCATCTTGGATGAAGGTACCTGTGGACACATCTGGGAGGCGGGTTCCAGAATTTTCCTGTCCAGTTCCAGTGCACACAGGCGCTACTACCTTCGGGTCAGATGTAGTTCTGGTTCAGAGGAAAGAGATGCGAGAGGGAAAGCTCACTCTCTACCTCGACATAAAGCTACATCTCAATATGTCAGCAGATGACACCCCTGAGCCGAAGTGTTTTGTGAACAGGTGGGCACCCCGGCAGTCGCCACGATGTCCGGATAGTCACAGCCGACTGGTGCTTCCCTGGCACTCACTTGGTCGGCACAACAGAAGGAGGCTGATTCTCCCGCAGTGCAATGGCACCCTGTCAACCCAAAGTGAACCTCTGGGCAGAGGTCGGTTGTGTCAGGAGGGAAATTGTAGTTCCCTCCCATGCAACCACCTGAAGAGGGAGGTGTCACAATCATGCACACAGAGATGGGTGCGGTCCTTCATTTTGCTCCCAAACCTCTGCATTTTGGTATTTTTCTCAAACTCCAAATCAGGCTTCCTCCTCTGCTTTCCCCCTGTAACGAAACCGGACCCCGACCACTCTTGGGTATATTCCATTATACCGCAGCTTCCCCTGTCCAAACACCATCCATGGACCACACCCTTGAAATCCCTCAGGAAAATAGACAGCACCCAGCTCTTCTTAACCACTTGCCCTCCTGAGGATTTTCCCCCCTTAATGACCAGGCCTCTTTTTGCTGCTCGGCGCTTCACTAGTTCAACTGATAATTGTGCGGTCATGCAATGCTGCACCGAAATGAAATTTATGTCCTTTTTTTCACACAAATAGAGCTTTCTTTCGGTGTAATTTGATCACCTGTGCGCTTTTTATTTTTCACGCTATAAACAAAAAACAAAAAAAGGCCAAAAATTTGGAAGAAAAACAATATTTTTTACTTTCAGCTATAAAAAATATATAGTAAACTCAAAGTTGGTTATAAATTTAGGCCAAAATGTATTCTGCTACATGTTTTTGGTAAAAAAAATCCCAATAAGTGTATATTGATTGCTTTGTGTGGAAGTTATAGCGTCTACAAACTATGGTATAGATACTGCAATTTACGCCATTCTTCTGTTATACAGCGCTGCGCTAGTTTAAGGGACAATTGCGCGGTCATGCAATACGATACAAAAATTAAATTTACATCCTTTTTTTCCCCACAAATTGAGCTTTCTTTTGGTGATATTTGATTGCCTGTGCGGTTTTTATTTTTTGCGCTATAAAAAAAAAGGCTGACAATTTTGAGGATAAAAAAAACAATATTTTGGACTTTTTGCTATAAAACATGTCCAGTAAAAAAAAAATGCAAAAATCTAATTTTGTCATAAATTTCTGCCAAAATGTATTCTGCGACATGTCTTTTCTAAAAAAAAAAACCCAATACGTGTAAATTAATTGGTTTACGTGAAAGTTATAGCGTTTACAAATGGCGGGAAAGATACTGGGATTTTTAGTTTTTTTTTATACTAATAATGGCGACGATCAGGGACTTATGGCAGCGATCAGGGACTTATGGCAGCGACCAGCGACTTATGGCGGGACTGCGGCGGACATTCTGACATTGGGGGGTACTGACTTGGGGTCACTGACATCCCCAAAAACACTAATACAGTGATCAGTGCAAAAAAAAAAACACTGACACTGTACTAATGGCAATGGGGAGGAAGGGGTTAACTTTATTTTGCAGGGAAGGGTTATAGGAGTGAGGGGAGTGTTTTACTAGGGGGCAGGGGTTGTGTACTGGACGGGACAAGGCTGATCGAGAAAGAGAAACTGTTTTTTCTCGATCAGCTCATCCTCGAGCTGACAGGGAAGTAACAGACAGCACAGGTACTGCAGCTGTGCTGTCTGTCACTGTTTGCCGCCAATCGCCGGGAGATAGCCGCTAAGGACCGGCTGTGACCCGGCGACTCACATCTGCGGCGGTGATCGGCGGGACAGATAGGGCGGCGGCGCACCTTGTGCGCACCCCCTATTTGTTTACAAAACACACGTTTTAAAATGTGGTTTTGCCTGCCAGTTCCGCCCTGCCGCCGTATATCTACAGTGGCTGGGCGGCATGTGGTTAAAACAGGAAGCCAACTCTGTATTTTTTCCTTCCTTTCTTCTTTCTTTCCTTCCTTCCTTCATTTTTTCCATCCATCCCCTTCTCTTTCTTCTTCATTACTTATTTTCTTCCTTTCTCCTTTCCTCTCTCCATTCCCTCCCCTCCTCTCTTTCATTCATTCCATACTTCCTTTCCTTCTACATTCCTTCCTTCTTTCCCTTCCCTCCCCTCTCCTTCCTTCCTTCTTAACTTCTCTCCGTCTTTCCCCTTCTTCATCCTTTCCCTTCCTTTCTTCTTCCCCACCTCATTTCTTCCTTCATTTCCTTCCATCCTTTCCTTCCTTCCTTGCTTTCCTTCCCACTTCTCTCCCATTCTTTCCCTCCCTCCCTTCCTTCCCTTCTTCTTTGCTTTCATCGTTCCCTCCGTCCCTCCCTTCCTTCATTTCTTCAGTTCCTACTATTCCTTCCTCCCAAATTCACTCTTTTTACTTTCCTTTCCTTTTTCTTGCTGCCTTCTTTCTTCCTTCCCTTTCCTTCCTCTCCTTCCTTTTTTCATTACTTGGTTCCTATCCTCCCTTCTCATTCTTCCTTTTTTCTTTCCTTTCTCCTTTTCTTCTTTCTTTCCATTTCTCAATTCCTCCCTTTTCTATCCTATCTTATCCTATCAAATCCTTTCCTTCTTTTCTTTCTTCCCTCCCTCCCCTGCCATCCTTCCTTCTTCCTTCCCTTTCTTCCTTCTTTCTTTTCCTATTTTCCTCCCTTTCCTATCATATCCATCCTTCCCTTCCTTCCTTTCTTTCTTCCTTTCTTTCTTTCTTTCTTTCTTTTTTCCCTTCCTCCCATTCCTTGCTTCCCTTCCTTTCATTCTTTCCATCCTTACCTTCCCTTTCCTTCCTTCCCTCCTTCTTTTCTTCCTTTTTTTTTCCTTCCCTTCCATCCCAATCCTCCCTCCTTTCCTTCCTTCACCCCCTCCCCTTCTTCATTTCCTTCCTTTCTTCCTTCATTCCTTCCCTTCTTATCTCCATTCCTTCCTTTCCTTCTTTCTTTGCTTTCCTTCCCACTTCCCTCCTTTCCCTTCTTTCCCTCCCTTCCTTCCTTACTTCCTTCCTTCCTTCTTTCCCTCTTTCCTTCCTCCCCTCCCTTCATCATTTCTTTCCTTCGTATCTTTTCTTCCTTCCTTCCTTCCTTCCTTCCTTCCTTCCTTCCCTCTTTTCACTTTCCTTTCTTTTCTTTTTTTTTTCCTTTTTCTTCCTGCCTTCTTTTTCTCTTTTCTTCTTTTACTTTTTTCCTATCCTCCCTCTCCATTCTTCCTTCATTATTTCTTTTCTTCCTTATTTCTTTCCTTCATAACTTCCTCCCTTTCTTCCATTTCTTCCTTCTTTCCTTTTTTTAATTCCTCCATTTCCTATCCTAATTTTCCTACCCTTCCTTACCTAACACCCCTTACTTCCTTACCTTCTTTTTTTCCTTTCCTTCCCCTTCCATCCCTACCCTCTTTCCTACCCCCCTCCTCATCTCCATTTCCTTTCATTCGTCATTCATCCCTTCCTTCCCTTCTATCTTTTCCTTTCCATTGTTCTTCCATCCCTCATTCCTTCCTTCCTTTCCTTTTCTCCTTCCCTGCTTTCCTTCCGGCTTCCCTCCCCTCCTTTCCCTCCCTCATTTCTTCCCTTCCTTCTATCTTTTCCTCTTTCCTTCCTTTTCTTCCGTCCTTCCTTTCTTCCCTTCCTTCCTTCCTTCCTTTCCCTCCCTCCCTACTCCCTTCTCTTCATTCCCTTTCATTCCTTTCCCTTCCTTCATTCTTTCCTTCCTGCTTTCCATGCATTCCTTCTTTCTTTTCTTCCTTCCTTCCTACCTTCCTTCTATCTTTCCCTACCCTTTAATTTCCTTCTTCCCTCCCTCTTTCCCTCCTTCCCTCCCTCTTCCCTTTCTTCCTCCTACCTTCCCTTTGCTTCCACTTATCCCCTTCCTACCCTTTTTTCTCTTCCTTCCTTCCCTCCTGCCCTCCATCCCCTTCCTTCCTTTTTGCCTTCATCTCTCCCCTCCTCTCCTATGCTTTCCTTTCCATTCCTTTCCTTTTCCTTCCTTCTTTCCCTCCTTGCTTCCTTCCATACATTTCTATCCACCTTCCCTATTTCCTTCCTCCCACTTTTCTTCCTCTTCTTCCTCTCATCATTCCCTTTCTTCCTTCCTTCCTTCCCTCCTTCCTTCCTTCCTTCCTTCCTTCCTCCTTTCCTCCCTCAATTCACTTCCCTCTGCTCCTTTCCTTCCTTCGGGGGTTCTTTCCTATCCTCCCTTCCTCCTTTTCCTTTTCTATCCTTCTTTCCCTCCCTTTGCTTCCTTTCATTCCTTCCATCCTGAACTTCTCTCCCTATCCTTCCCTCCTTTTTTTCTTCCTATCTTTCCCATCCATCCCTACCCTCCTTCCTCCATTCTTTCCTTCCTTCTCCCTCTCCCCATCTCCATTCCCTTCCAGCCCTTCCCTTCTTATCTCAATTCCATTCTTTCCATTCCTTTCCTCCCTCATTCCTTTCTTCATTTCCTCTCATCCTTTCCTTCCTTCTTTGATTTCCTTCCCACTTCCCTCCCCTCCTTTCCCTCCTTTCGCTCCATCCCTTCCTTCCTTACTTCCTCTTTCCTTCCCTTCCTCCCCTCCCTTCCTGATATCCTCCCCTCTCTTCATTTCTTACCTTCATATCTTTCTTCCTTCCTTCCTATCTTCACTTTCAATTTCCTTTCCTTTCTTTTCCCTTTTCTTCCTGCCTTCTTCCTTCCTTAAATTCCTCCCCTCTCTTTTCTTCCTTTACTTTGTTTCTATCCTCCCTCCCCACTCTTCCTTCACTCTTACCTTCCTTCCTTATTTATTTCCTTCCTTCATAACTTCCTCCCTTTCTTCCCTTCCTTCCTTCCTTTCTTCCTTCTTTCCTTTTCTTAATTCCTCCCTATCCTAGCCTATCCTTTCTACCCTTCTTTTCTTCCTTTCCTTCACTTGCTTCCCTACCCTCCTCCCCCCCCCCATCTTCATTTCCTCTCATTCGTCATTCATCCCTTCCTTCCTTCCCTTTCATCCTTCTTCCCTCCCTCATTCCTTCCTTCCTTTCCATTCCTCTTTCCCTGCTTTCCTTCCGGCTTCCCTCCCCTCCTTTCCTTCCCTCCCTTCCTTCGTTCTTTTTCTTCCGTTGCCTCCCTCCCTCCCATTCTCTATTCTCTTCTCTACCATTTCTTTCCTTTCCCTTCCTTACTTCTTCCCTTCCTTCTTTCCCTGCCTTTCTTCCTTCTTTTCTTCCTTCCTTCTATCCCTCCCTCCTTCCTTCCCTCCCTCTCTTCCCTTTCTTCCTTCTTCCACTTCTCTTACCTTCCTTGTTTTTCCATTTCTCCCCTTCTTTCCTTTCTTCCCTTACCTCTCCTTCCCATCCTTTCTTTTTTCCCAGGAAGGAAGGAAGGAAGCAATAAAATAAGGAAAAAAGGGGAGGTGGAGGGAATAAAGGAGGGAAGGGAAAGAGGAAAAATAGGGAAGTAGGGAATGCATGAAGGAGAGGAGAGTAGGGAATGTAAGGAGGAAAAGAGGAAGGAAGGAAGGGGAAGGAAGGAATGTAGAAAGGAAAGAAGGGGAGAAATTGAAGCAAAGGGAAGGAAGGAGAAGAGGCAGAATGAAAGGAAGGGAGGGGAACAAGGGATGGAAGGAAAGGGAAAAGGGAGGGAGGGATATAAGGAAAGCAAGGAAGGAAGGAAAGAAGGAAGGCAGAGAAACCAAGAAGGAAGGAAGGGAAAGGAACGGAAAGAAAGGGTAGGGAAGAGAAGGGAAGGGGAGGGATGGAGGCGAGGGAAGTAGGGAAGGAAGGAAAGGAGGGCAGGAAAGTAAAGGAAGGAATGAGGGAGGGAACAAGGATGGAAGGGTAAGGTTGGAAGGGAAGGAAGGGATGAGGAAACAATAAAAGGAAATGGAGGGGGGAAGGAAGGAAAGAAGAGAGGAAGGATTGCAGGGATGGAAATGAAAGAAAGGAAGAAAAGAAGGTCAGGAAGGATGGAATGAAAGGAAGGGAAGGGAATGACAAAAGGGGAGGGAGGGAATAAAGAAAAAATAGGATAGGAAAGGGAGGAAGGGAGAAAAGAAAAGAAGGAAGAAAGGGAAGGAAGGAGAGAAGGTAAGAAGAGGAAAGTGAAGGAGGGAAGGGAAAAAAGGAAAAGAAAGGTATGGAGGGAATGAAGGAGAGGAGGGGAGGGAAGTAAGGAAGGAGGGAGGAAAGAAGGAAGGAAGGAAGGGATAAAAAAAGGGGAGGGAGAAAAGGAAGAAAGGAGAGGAAGGAAGGTAAGAAGGAAGGAAGGAGAGAGGGTGGAAGGATAGAAATGTAGGGAGGAAAGGAAGAAATGAGGGGAAGTTTAAGAAAGGGAATGAAAAGGAAGGAAGGAAAGAAGAAAGAAAGAAGGAAAGGAAACAAAAAAGTGGAGGAGGGAAATAAGGAAGAAATGGAGAGGAAAAAGGGGAAAGAAGGGAAAAAAACAAAGTTAGAAAGGATAGGAAATGAAGGAAGGATGGAAAGGAAAAAAGAAAGGAAAGAAAGGTCAGAGGAAGACAGGATAGAAAGGGTAAGAAAGAAAAATAGGGAAGGAAAAAACACAGGAAAGGAAGATAAAAAGTGTTGAAGGAAGTATAGAAAAAGAAGGATGGAAGGGAAGGAATAGAAGGAAAGAAAGGGAAGGAAGGAAGGGAAAGGAAAGTAAGGGTGGGGAAGAGAAGGGAAGGGGAGGGGAGGGATGGAGGGAAGGGAAGGAACAAAAGAAGGAAGTAAGAAGGGAAGGAAGGAAGGGAAGGAAGGACGAGAAGAAACGAAGGAAGGGAAAAGAGGGGAGGGCTGCAGGCAAGAATGTAGGGAAGGAAGGAAGGAATGAGGGATTGAACAAGGATGAAAGGGTAAGGATGGAAGGGAAGGTAGGGATGAAGAAAGAATAGAAAATAAATGGTTATGGGGAGGGGAGAAGGAAGGAAAGAAGAGAGGAAGGTTTGCAGGGATGGAAGTGAAAGAAAGGGGAAAAAAAGGTCAGGAAGGACAGAATGAAAGGAAGGGACTGAAGGAAGGGGAGGGAGGGAAGAAAGTAAAGATAGGATAGGAAAGGAAGGAAGGGAGAAAAGGAAAGAAGGAGGAAAGGGAAGAAAGTAGAGAAGGTAAGAAGGAAGTAGAAGGGAAAGAAAGGCATGGAAGTAGTGAAGGAGAAGGTGGGGAGGGAAGTAAGAAAGGAGGGAGGAAAGAAGGAGGAAAGGATGGAAGGAAGGAGGGATGAGATGAAGGAAGAAGAGGAGGAAGGAAAGGATAAAGGACAGGAAGGAAGGATGGAAGGAGGGAGGGAGGGAGGAAAGAAGGAGCATAGAAATGTAGTGAAGGTAGGAAGAAATGAGGGGAAGTGTAGGAAAGGGAATAGGAAAGATGGATGGAAGAAGGAAAGGAAACAAAAAAGGGAAGGGAGGGAAATGAGGAAGAAATGGAGGGGGAAAAGGGGGAAAAAAGGAAATAAAACAAAGGAAAAAAGAATAGGAAATTAAGGAAGGAAGGAAAGGAAAAAAGAAAGGAAAAGAAAGGTAGGAGGGAGACAGGATAAAAAAGGTAAGGAAGAAAATGGAAGATAGGGAGTGAGTGAGGAAGGAAGGAAGGATAGAAAATAAGGATGGAAGGAAAGGAATGGAAAGAAAGAAAGAAAGAAAGAAAGAAATGAAGGAAGAAAGGGAAGAAGGGAAGAAAGGAATGAGAGAAAGGAAGGAGGGGAACAAGGGAAAGAGAGAAGGGAGCAAGGAAGGAAAAAGAAAAAGAAGGAAGGAATGAAATGGAGGGAGTGAGTGAGGGAGAAAGGAGGGGAATGAAGGAAAGGCAAGGGAAGAAAAGGGAACGATAGAAAGAAGGATAGAATAAATGAAGGAAGGAAGGAAGGAAGTGCAGTAAGGAGGGAGGAAATAAGGAAGGAAGGAGAGGAAAGAGAGAAGTGAAAAGAAGGAAGGGACAATGAGGAAAGAAGGAAGAAAAGAAAGAAAGGAAGAGAAAAAGGAGGGAAAGAATAGAAGAACATATTTATGGAGGATGGAAAGGAAGAAAAGAAGGAAAGGAAAGAAAGAGAGAAGGGAGGAAGGAAGGAAGGAAGGAAGGAGGGGAAGGGAGAGATGGAAAGAAGTGGAAGGAAGGGGAGAGAAGGAGGGGGAGAGAAGGAGAGGGAGGGATAGACTGAAGGATGGGAGGAAGGAAGGAAGGGCAAGAGGGACATAAGAATGGAAATAAGAAAGGAAAAAAGAGAAGGAAGTAGGGAAAGGAGGAAAAAAGGAAAGAAGAGAGGAGAGGATGTGAAGAAAGGAAGGATGGAAGAATGGGGATGGAGGGAAGGAAAAAGAGAAGGAAGGAAGAAAGGAGTAAGGAATGTAAGGGAAAATAGAATGGATTGAAGGCAAGGGAAAGGAAAGGAAGAGATGAAAGGCA
>NW_028318732.1:300000-446734 GCF_062004578.1 Staurois parvus | reverse complement strand
AAGTATTGACTCCGGGGGGCCAAATACAAATGTCCCCCACACTTCTCACAGATTTATTGGTCACAAATGTTGGAAACCATTTCTCATTTTCCTTCCACTTCACAATTATGTCCCACTTTGTGTCGGTCCATCACATCCAATCCCAATAAATACATTGTAACATGACAACATGGGGGGGGGGAAACATTGTAACATGACAACATGGGGGGGGGGGAATACATTGTAACATGACAACATGGGGGGGGGATACACTGTAACATGACAACATGGGGGGAGGGATACATTGTAACATGACAACATGGGGGGGGGAAACATTGTAACATGACAACATGGGGGGGGGGGAATACATTGTAACATGACAACATGGGGGGGGAATACATTGTAACATGACAACATGGGGGGGGGGATACATTGTAACATGACAACATGGGGGGGATACATTTTAACATGACAACATGGGGGGGATACATTGTAACATGACAACATGGGGGGGGAATACATTGTAACATGACAACATGGGGGGGGGGATACACTGTAACATGACAACATGGGGGGGGATACATTGTAACATGACAACATGGGGGGGGGGAAATACATTGTAACATGACAACATGGGGGGGGGGATACATTGTAACATGACAACATGGGGGGGGATACATTGTAACATGACAACATGGGGGGGGATACATTGTAACATGACAACATGGGGGGGGGAACATTGTAACATGACAACATGGGGGGGATACATTGTAACATGAAAACATGGGGGGGGGGATACATTGTAACATGACAACATGGGGGGATACATTGTAACATGAAAACATGGGGGGGGGGATACATTGTAACATGACAACATGGGGGGGATACATTGTAACATGACAACATGGGGGGAATACATTGTAACGTGACAACATGGGGGGGGGATACATTGTAACGTGACAACATGGGGGGGATACATTGTAACGTGACAACATGGGGGGGATACATTGTAACATGACAACATGGGGGGAATACATTGTAACATGACAACATGGGGGGGGATACATTGTAACATGACAACATGGGGGGGATACATTGTAACATGACAACTTGGGGGGGATACATTGTAACATGACAACATGGGGGGGATACATTGTAACATGACAACATGGGGGGGATACATTGTAACATGACAACATGGGGGGGATACATTGTAACATGAAAACATGGGGGGGGGGATACATTGTAACATGACAACATGGGGGGATACATTGTAACATGAAAACATGGGGGGGGGGATACATTGTAACATGACAACATGGGGGGGATACATTGTAACATGACAACATGGGGGGAATACATTGTAACGTGACAACATGGGGGGGGGGATACATTGTAACATGACAACATGGGGGGAATACATTGTAACGTGACAACATGGGGGGGGGATACATTGTAACGTGACAACATGGGGGGGATACATTGTAACGTGACAACATGGGGGGGATACATTGTAACATGACAACATGGGGGGAATACATTGTAACATGACAACATGGGGGGGGGATACATTGTAACATGACAACATGGGGGGGATACATTGTAACATGACAACTTGGGGGGGATACATTGTAACATGACAACATGGGGGGGATACATTGTAACATGACAACATGGGGGGGATACATTGTAACATGACAACATGGGGGGGGGATACATTGTAACATGACAACATGGGGGACATTTCAGGGGGAGGGGATACATTGTAACATGACAACATGGGGGACATTTCAGGGGGGAGTACATTGTAACATGACAACATGGGGGGAGGGGGAATACATTGTAACATGACAACATGGGGGGCATTTCAGGGGGTGAAGACTTTTTCAAGGCTCTGTATACCTTGTATTGGGAAAAATTCCAAGAAAATCCTTTTTATTTTTCTAATTTTTTTAAAATATTTATGCCCAATAAGAAACTTATTATTTATATATTTATATTCATTTTTATATATATATTGTAGGAAAGGAAATTTTTTCTTAGTTATTTTACTATTTATTTCCAATAATAATAATAATAATAATAATAAAAAAAAGTAAATACAAATATATATATTCAAATATACTACCAAATTAATCCCTCAGTCCTGAAAAAAAAATGTGTTATACATAATATGTTAGTAAAATGTTATTCATTGCAGAAAAAAAAAAAAAAAACAGCATGAATGTAGAAAATACCAGATTATGGCCACTAGATGGCGCTGAATATTGTAGGAAAAAAAAAAAAGTATGTCCTTCAGCTAGATCTAGTGACCATAATCTGGTATTTTCTTAGATTGTAAGCTCCCAGGATTAGGGCCCTCCTATCCCTCTTGTATTGAACTGTATTGTTGCTGTATTGTCTCCCGTTATATTGTAAAGTGCTGAGCAAACTGTTGGCGCCATAAATCCTGTATAATAATATATATATAAATCCTGTATAATAATATAAATCCTGTATAATAATAATAATAATAATATATAAATCCTGTATAATAATAATAATAATAATTTTCCTTAATCACAATATTTTTATTTTTTTCAATGCATAACATTCGATCTGCGGAAAACAATAGCCTTAGAACATTCACTTTTGCACCATTGACACTCAGATTGAATCTACATGCAGTTGGAATGGACAAACAGCTATGTGAATATTTAATAATTACATCTCAGTATATATATATATTAGGAAAGGAAACGTTTTCCTAATTATTTTACTATTTCCAATGAAAAAAAAACAAACAAGTAAATACAAATATATGTATTCAAATATACTACCAAATGAATCCCTCAGTCCTGAAAAAAATATGTGTTATACATGTAATATGTTGGGGTAATATTGAAAGTTCTCAGGCAGATCAAAAGTTATTCATTAAAGAAAAAAAAAGAAAAAAGGCAAATGTAGAAAATACCAGATTATGGCCACTAGATGGCACTGAGTATCATAGGAAAAAAAGTATGTTCCTGGGCTCCAGCACATGGCCATAATGTGGAGTATTCCCCAATCACACTACAAACCATGACACTCGATCTGCAGGAAATAGAGCCTTAGAACATTCGGTCTGGCCCCCCACAGATTGATGTCACATGCAGTTTGCATGGAGGGAAAGCTAGGTGAATATATTATAAATATACCCCATTGTGTGCGTATAATGTACATATATATATACTGTGCATACAAATAAAGATTTACATATATATGTTTTATATGTACAAAGACACACATACACACATATATATAAATATATATATATGTGTTTGTACATATATATAATATATATATATATGCTGTGTGTATATATATATGTATGTACATTTATATATAGAAATATATATATAAAATCTTTATTAGTATGCACAGTATACAGTGCAGTATATATACAGTGGGGCAAAAAAGTATTTAGTCCCCACCAATTGTACAAGTTCTCCCACTTACAAAGATGAGAGAGGCCTGTAATTGGCATCATAGGGAGACCTCAACTATGAGAGACAAAATGAGAAAACAAATCCAGACAATCTCATTGGCTGATCTGGAAAGAATTATATGCAAATTATGGTGGAAAATAAGTATTTGGTCCCCTACAAACAAGCAAGATTTCTGGCTCTCACAGACCTGGACCTTCTTCTTTAACTAGTTGCCGACCGCAGATAGCCGAATGACGGCTGCACTGCGGCCGGCCAGTTCTGAGTGGACGTCATATGACGTCCCCCCAGAACGCGCTCTCCTGCGCGCCCCAGGGGGCACGCACCCGGCGATCTCCATGATCGCTGTGTCCTACGGACACAGCTGATCACGACATGTGGTAAAAGGCCGATCATACCGGCCTTTTACCACGTGATCAGCGGTGTCCAATGACACGCTGATCACAGGGAAATGCAAGTGCCGGTTCTCGGCTGCACTTTCCTCACGCTGTCAGATCGTGAGGAAAGTACTGCCGAGAACCGGCAGTTGTCAGAGCGGGGATCGGCACCGATCATCAGGGCCACTGATGATCAGTGCCCTGATGATCGGTGCCCAGCAGTGCCACCCACAAGTTCCGCCCACCTGTGCCCAGCAGTGCGCCCACTAGCTCCGCCCACCTATGCCCAGCAGTGCACCCACCTGTGCCCAGCAGTGCGCCCAGTAGCTCCGCCCACCTGTGCCCAGCAGTGCACCCACCTGTGCCCAGCAATGCACCCACCTGTGCCCAGCAGTGCACCCAGCAGTGCCACTCTGCAGTGTCACACACCTGTGCCCAGCAGTGCCACCCACCTGTGCCCACCCACCTGTGCCCACCAGTGCCACCCACCTGTGCCCACCCACCAGTGCTGCCCACCAGTGCCACCCACCAGTGAAGCCCAGCAGTGCTGCCAGTCAGTGCCACCAGTCAGTGCCCAGCGGTTGTGCCAGTCAGTGCCACCAGTCAGTGATGCCAGTCAGTGCCATCTGTCAGTACCCATCATCAGTGCCGCCTATCAGTGCTGTCTATCAGTGCCGCCTATCCGTGCCACCTCATTAGTACTGCCTATCAGTGCCCTTTAGTGCTGCCTATCAGTGCCCATCAGTGCCGCCTATCAGTGCCCATCAGTGCTGCCTCATCAACGCACATCAGTGAAGGAGAAAAAATACCTGTTTGAAAAATTTTATAATAGAAACAAAGAAACTTTTTTTTTTTCAAATTTTTTGCAATTTTTTAATTTATAGCGCAAAAAGTAAAGCGCCCAGTGGCGATTAAATACCACCAAAAGAAAGCTCTATTTGTGAGAAAAAAATGATCAAAATTTCATATGGGTACAATGTTGCATGACCGCGCAATTGTCAATCAAAGTGCGGCAGCGCTGAAAGCTGAAAATTGGCCTGGTAAATAAGGGGGTATAAGTGCCTGGTAGGCGAGGGGTTAAGAGGCTCCTCTGTCCTGCACTCATTACCTGCACTCTTTACCTGCACTCTTTACCTGCACTCATTACCTGCACTCATTACCTGCACTCATTACCTGCACTCTTTACCTGCACTCTTTACCTGCACTCATTACCTGCACTCATTACCTGCACTCTTTACCTGCACTCTTTACCTGCACTCTTTACCTGCACTCATTACCTGCACTCATTACCTGCACTCATTACCTGCACTCATTACCTGTATCAATGGCACCTGTTTGAGGTTGAGGTGTTTTTTATACCGATAACAAGTTCAGTCACACTCCAAACTCCACTATTTTTTTTTTTTTTAGGTCCGCAAACGTGCAACTATAAACGAAAAACCCGTAAGTGAATCACAAAAAAAGTGCAAGTGCAAAACACCACACGAAAAAGTGCACTTAGGGGTGTGCTTGTGTCCTACCCCTAAAGGGGATGGACCACTTACCCTGATCCCCCGGGGCACAAAGCTCCTGACGGGGACAAGGTTCCCAATTGGTCCTCCTGGCCAAAAGGCCTGCTGGACCACCGTTCCTTGTGTCCAGCCGAAGCCGGACACCCAGTACTTGGTCAGGGGACTCCCCCGAAGAAGAGTCCCCTAGGGATCAGGGGAGGAAGGAACCAAAAGGCCACACATCCTCCCCCTAGACTTCAGGGTAGGCCCGAGGACCCACACCCTCCATCCAGTGAAAACACACGCATAAGCGAAAGAAAAAGTGACAAACGTGGGAGGTGTAAATAAATTAAATAAATAGAAAATAAAAAAGTGGTACCGTGCCAAATTGTGCACAGACCAGGCCCTGAGGCCCGTAGCAAAAATTGCCCTGGTCCTAGCCAAAAGGCCTGGTCCTTAGGGCGCTGTGCAAAAAGAGTGTAAAAACAGTGACCTTGTGCCATCTTCACACTGTGGGGTCCCACACCCAAGTGTTACTAGTGGCACCCCTGAGAGCGTCTACTCAGGGGGCACTGAGTTTGCAGACTTTCTGCCTCCTCAGCCCCTGGCCAGACCAAGGTAGATCCATCCAAATCAGGAGGTACTGGGTCTTTCCAGTCTTCTCGGAGGAATTACTCCCAGGGCCCCAGCATAACTCGTGGCGCTCCCCGGTTTCTGTCCCTCCGGTACTAGCCTTCCGGACCCCCATCATACCAGTGAGGGTACTATACAACAGCCATCCCCGCAAAGCTAGAATGGCCGGGAGCACCCCCACTGGACACTGATAAGAACAGATACTACACTTGATCTTAGCCAAAAGGCACTCCAAACTCCACTATGGTGAAGACCAGAGAGCTGTCGAAGGACACCAGAAACAAAATTGTAGACCTGCACCAGGCTGGGAAGACTGAATCTGCAATAGGCAAGCAGCTTGGTGTGAACAAATCAACTGTGGGAGCAATAATTAGAAAATGGAAGACATACAAGACCACTGATAATCTCCCTCCATCTGGGGCTCCACGCAAGATCTCACCCCGTGGGGTCAAAATGATCACAAGAACGGTGAGCAAAAATCCCAGGACCACACGGGGGGACCTAGTGAATGAGCTGCAGAGAGCTGGGACCAACGTAACAAAGGCTACCATCAGTAACACACTACGCCGCCAGGGACTCAGATCCTGCAGTGCCAGACGTGTCCCCCTGCTTAAGCCAGTACATGTCGGGGCCCGTCTGAAGTTTGCTAGAGAGCATTTGGATGATCCAGAAGAGGATTGGGAGAATGTCATATGGTCAGATGAAACCAAAATACAACTGTTTGGTAGAAACACAACTCGTCCTGTTTGGAGGAGAGAGAATGCTGAGTTGCATCCAAAGAACACCATACCTACTGTGAAGCATGGAGGTGGCAACATCATGCTTTGGGGCTGTTTCTCCGCAAAGGGACCAGGATGACTGATCCATGTACAGGACAGAATGAATGGGGCCATGTATCGTGAGATTTTGAGTCCAAACCTTCCATCAGCAAGGGCATTGAAGATGAAACGTGGCTGGGTCTTCCAACGTGACAATGATCCCAAACATACTACCCGGGCAACGAAGGAGTGGCTTTGTAAGAAGCATTTCAAGGTCCTGGAGTGGCCCAGCCAGTCTCCAGATCTCAGCCCCATAGAAAACCTTTGGAGGGAGTTGAAAGTCCGTGTTGCCCAGCGACAGCCCCAAAACATCACTGCTCTAGAGGAGATCTGCATGGAGGAGGAGATCTGCATGGAGGATGGGCCAACATACCAGCAACAGTGTGTGCCAACCTTGTGAAGACTTCCAGGAAACGTCTGACCTCTGTCATTGCCAACAAAGGATATATAACAAAGGATTGACATGAACTTTTCATATTCACCAAATACTTATTTTCCACCATAATTTGTAAATAAATTCTTTCCAGATCAGCCAATGAGATTGTCTGGATTTGTTTTCTCATTTTGTCTCTCATAGTTGAGGTCTCCCTATGATGCCAATTACAGGCCTCTCTCATCTTTGTAAGTGGGAGAACTTGTACAATTGGTGGGGACTAAATACTTTTTTGCCCCACTGTATATGGACTGTATGTGGACTGTAATATGGACTGTAATATGGACTGTATGTGGACTGTATGTGGACTGTAATATGGACTGTATGTGGACTGTACGTGGACTGTATGTGGACTGTGTTGGACTGTATGTGGACTGTGTATGGACTGTATGTGGACTGTGTGTGGACTGTATGTGGACTGTATGTGGACTGTACATGGACTGTATGTGGACTGTGTGTGGACTGTGTGTGGACTGTATATGGACTGTATGTGGACTGTACATGGACTGTACATGGACTGTACGTGGACTGTACGTGGACTGTGTTGGACTGTATGTGGACTGTATGTGGACTGTATGTGGACTGTGTATGGACTGTATGTGGACTGTACGTGGACTGTACGTGGACTGTATATGGACTGTGTTGGACTGTATGTGGACTGTATGTGGACTGTGTATGGACTGTATGTGGACTGTGTATGGACTGTGTGTGGACTGTGTGTGGACTGTATGTGGACTGTACATGGACTGTATATGGACTGTATGTGGACTGTATGTGGACTGTACGTGGACTGTGTGTGGACTGTATGTGGACTGTACATGGACTGTGTGTGGACTGTGTGTGGACTGTGTGTGGACTGTATATGGACTGTATGTGGACTGTACATGGACTGTATGTGGACTGTACATGGACTGTACGTGGACTGTATGTGGACTGTGTTGGACTGTATGTGGACTGTATGTGGACTGTATGTGGACTGTGTGTGGACTGTATGTGGACTGTATGTGGACTGTACGTGGACTGTATGTGGACTGTATATGGACTGTGTTGGACTGTATGTGGACTGTATGTGGACTGTGTATGGACTGTGTATGGACTGTGTATGGACTGTGTGTGGACTGTACGTGGACTGTACATGGACTGTATATGGACTGTATGTGGACTGTACGTGGACTGTACGTGGACTGTATGTGGACTGTATATGGACTGTGTTGGACTGTATGTGGACTGTATGTGGACTGTATGTGGACTGTGTATGGACTGTATGTGGACTGTGTATGGACTGTGTGTGGACTGTGTGTGGACTGTATGTGGACTGTACATGGACTGTATGTGGACTGTACATGGACTGTATGTGGACTGTATGTGGACTGTATGTGGACTGTATGTGGACTGTGTATGGACTGTGTATGGACTGTATGTGGACTGTGTTGGACTGTATGTGGACTGTATATGGACTGTGTGTGGACTGTATGTGGACTGTATGTGAACTGTGTATGGACTGTATGTGGACTGTATGTGAACTGTACATGAACTGTATGTGGACTGTATGTGGACTGTACATGGACTGTACATGGACTGTATGTGGACTGTATGTGGACTGTACATGGACTGTATGTGGACTGTACATGGACTGTACGTGGACTGTACGTGGACTGTATGTGGACTGTATGTGGACTGTGTGTGGACTGTATGTGGACTGTACGTGGACTGTATGTGGACTGTATGTGGACTGTATATGGACTGTGTTGGACTGTATGTGGACTGTGTATGGACTGTGTATGGACTGTGTGTGGACTGTACGTGGACTGTACATGGACTGTATATGGACTGTACGTGGACTGTACGTGGACTGTACGTGGACTGTATGTGGACTGTATATGGACTGTGTTGGACTGTATGTGGACTGTATGTGGACTGTGTATGGACTGTATGTGGACTGTGTATGGACTGTGTGTGGACTGTGTGTGGACTGTATGTGGACTGTACATGGACTGTATGTGGACTGTATGTGGACTGTACATGGACTGTATGTGGACTGTATGTGGACTGTATGTGGACTGTATATGGACTGTGTATGGACTGTATGTGGACTGTGTTGGACTGTATGTGGACTGTATATGGACTGTGTGTGGACTGTATGTGGACTGTATGTGAACTGTGTATGGACTGTATGTGGACTGTATGTGAACTGTACATGAACTGTATGTGGACTGTACATGGACTGTATGTGGACTGTATGTGGACTGTATGTGGACTGTACATGGACTGTATGTGGACTGTGTGTGGACTGTATGTGGACTGTATGTGGACTGTATGTGGACTGTACATGGACTGTATGTGGACTGTATGTGGACTGTACATGGACTGTATGTGGACTGTATGTGGACTGTATGTGGACTGTACATGGACTGTATGTGGACTGTATGTGGACTGTATGTGGACTGTACATGGACTGTATGTGGACTGTGTGTGGACTGTATGTGGACTGTATGTGGACTGTATGTGGACTGTACATGGACTGTATGTGGACTGTATGTGGACTGTACATGGACTGTATGTGGACTGTATGTGGACTGTATGTGGACTGTACATGGACTGTATGTGGACTGTATGTGGACTGTACATGGACTGTATGTGGACTGTATGTGGACTGTACATGGACTGTATGTGGACTGTACATGGACTGTATGTGGACTGTACATGGACTGTATGTGGACTGTATGTGGCACTTTTTCAATTGTTATACAATTTATTCCAAAACAAAAACAAGGAAATAGAAATCTCTGCTACAAATGCAGGTTGTGTCCGCAGTGCCGGGTGTGCGATGTGCTGCAGAGGTCAGGGTATACGACGCCGCGATCGCAGAGCGTTGCCCCCACCAGATCTCAGGATGCCGCAATACCATGCCGTCCGGTGCAACGGATTTCCAAAAGTTTGTTGCAGTGCGACTCCTCCCCCTGCGAATGGACGGCTGCAAATCACACGGCACCGACTCCTGAGGAAGCGCACAGGAAGGTGGTCCGCGTGAGATGCCAGCATGAGCCGGAGCCGGAGCCGGAGCCGTCCTGGAACCGTCTAATACTTGTATTGCTAAACAAGAAATAGAACAAATAAATGAACATTTCCTGAGTCTGCGTCCGACGTTACAGGTGCCGGAATGTGGACCGCGCCAAACCGACATTCCCGGGGAAAATCTGTGTGTGTGTGGGGGGGGGGGAGGGTGTGTGTGTGGGGGGGAGGGTGTGCAGGGGGGGGGGAGGGTGTGTGGGGTGTGTGTGGGGGGGGAGGGTGTGTGGGGTGTGTGTGTGTGGGGGGGAGGGTGTGCGTGTGGGGGGGAGGGTGTGCGGGGGGGGGAGGGTGTGTGGGGGGGAGGGGGGGTTAAAGAGAGAATGGAGCGGGGACTCGAGGGGTTAATATAAAATGTAACAAAATGTTACAGCCACAGTCACCGGTCATACCGGAATTGTTACATTGTATCAGAGATCTCACACCGCAGTCACCGGTCATACCGGAATTGTTACATTGTATCGGATGATTCTGGCACCGCAGTCACCAGTCACACCGGAATTGTTACATTGTATCAGAGATCTCACACCGCAGTCACCAGTCATACCGGAATTGTTACATTGTATCGGATGATTCTGACACCGCAGTCACCGGTCACGCCGGAATTGTTACATTGTATCAGAGATCTCACACCGCAGTCACCAGTCATACCGGAATTGTTACATTGTATCGGATGATTCTGGCACCGCAGTCACCAGTCACACCGGAATTGTTACATTGTATCAGAGATCTCACACCGCAGTCACCGGTCATACCGGAATTGTTACATTGTATCGGATGATTCTGACACCGCAGTCACCGGTCACGCCGGAATTGTTACATTGTATCGGATGATTCTGGCACCGCAGTCACCAGTCACACCGGAATTGTTACATTGTATCAGAGATCTCACACCGCAGTCACCGGTCATACCGGAATTGTTACATTGTATCGGATGATTCTGGCACCGCAGTCACCGGTCACGCCGGAATTGTTACATTGTATCGGATGATTCTGGCACCGCAGTCACCGGTCATACCGGAATTGTTACATTGTATCGGATGATTCTGGCACCGCAGTCACCAGTCACACCGGAATTGTTACATTGTATCAGAGATCTCACACCGCAGTCACCAGTCATACCAGAATTGTTACATTGTATCGGATGATTCTGACACCGCAGTCACCGGTCACGCCGGAATTGTTACATTGTATCGGATGATTCTGGCAATGCAGTCACCGGTCATACCGGAATTGTTACATTGTATCGGATGATTCTGGCACCGCAGTCAGCGGTCACACCGGAATTGTTACATTGTATCGGATGATTCTGGCACTGCAGTCACCGGTCACACCGGAATTGTTACATTGTATCGGATGATTCTGGCACCGCAGTCACCGGTCACACCGGAATTGTTACATTGTATCGGATGACTCTGGCACCGCAGTCACCAGTCATACCGGAATTGTTACATTGTATCGGATGATTCTGGCACCGCAGTCACCGGTCATACCGGAATTGTTACATTGTATCGGATGATTCTGGCACCGCAGTCACCGGTCATACCGGAATTGTTACATTGTATCGGATGATTCTGGCACCGCAGTCACCGGTCATACCGGAATTGTTACATTGTATCGGATGATTCTGGCACCGCAGTCACCGGTCATACCGGAATTGTTACATTGTATCGGATGATTCTGGCACCGCAGTCACCGGTCATACCGGAATTGTTACATTGTATCGGATGATTCTGGCACCGCAGTCACCAGTCACACCGGAATTGTTACATTGTATCAGAGATCTCACACCGCAGTCACCAGTCATACCAGAATTGTTACATTGTATCGGATGATTCTGGCATCGCAGTCACCGGTCATACCAGAATTGTTACATTGTATCGGATGATTCTGGCACCGCAGTCACCGGTCACACCGGAATTGTTACATTGTATCGGATGATTCTGGCACCGCAGTCACCGGTCATACCGGAATTGTTACATTGTATCGGATGATTCTGGCACCGCAGTCACCAGTCACACCGGAATTGTTACATTGTATCAGAGATCTCACACCGCAGTCACCGGTCACACCGGAATTGTTACATTGTATCGGATGATTCTGGCACCGCAGTCACCGGTCACACCGGGATTGTTACATTGTATCGGATGATTCTGGCACCGCAGTCACCGGTCATACCGGAATTGTTACATTGTATCGGATGATTCTGGCACCGCAGTCACCGGTCATACCGGAATTGTTACATTGTATCGGATGATTCTGGCACCGCAGTCACCGGTCATACCGGAATTGTTACATTGTATCGGATGATTCTGGCACCGCAGTCACCGGTCATACCGGAATTGTTACATTGTATCGGATGATTCTGGCACCGCAGTCACCAGTCACACCGGAATTGTTACATTGTATCAGAGATCTCACACCGCAGTCACCGGTCACACCGGAATTGTTACATTGTATCGGATGATTCTGACACCGCAGTCACCGGTCACACCGGAATTGTTACATTGTATCGGATGATTCTGGCACCGCAGTCACCGGTCACACCGGAATTGTTACATTGTATCGGATGATTCTGACACCGCAGTCACCAGTCATACCGGAATTGTTACATTGTATCGGATGATTCTGACACCGCAGTCACCGGTCATACCGGAATTGTTACATTGTATCGGATGATTCTGGCACCGCAGTCACCGGTCACACCGGAATTGTTACATTGTATCGGATGATTCTGACACCGCAGTCACCAGTCACACCGGAATTGTTACATTGTATCAGAGATCTCACACCGCAGTCACCGGTCATACCAGAATTGTTACATTGTATCGGATGATTCTGGCACCACAGTCACCGGTCATACCGGAATTGTTACATTGTATCGGATGATTCTGGCACCGCAGTCACCGGTCATACCGGAATTGTTACATTGTATCGGATGATTCTGGCACCGCAGTCACCGGTCATACCGGAATTGTTACATTGTATCGGATGATTCTGGCACCGCAGTCACCGGTCATACCGGAATTGTTACATTGTATCGGATGATTCTGGCACCGCAGTCACCAGTCACACCGGAATTGTTACATTGTATCAGAGATCTCACACCGCAGTCACCAGTCATACCAGAATTGTTACATTGTATCGGATGATTCTGGCATCGCAGTCACCGGTCATACCAGAATTGTTACATTGTATCGGATGATTCTGGCACCGCAGTCACCGGTCATACCGGAATTGTTACATTGTATCGGATGATTCTGGCACCGCAGTCACCGGTCATACCGGAATTGTTACATTGTATCGGATGATTCTGGCACCGCAGTCACCGGTCATACCGGAATTGTTACATTGTATCGGATGATTCTGGCACCGCAGTCACCGGTCATACCGGAATTGTTACATTGTATCGGATGATTCTGGCACCGCAGTCACCGGTCATACCGGAATTGTTACATTGTATCGGATGATTCTGGCACCGCAGTCACCGGTCATACCAGAATTGTTACATTGTATCGGATGATTCTGGCATCGCAGTCACCGGTCATACCAGAATTGTTACATTGTATCGGATGATTCTGGCACCGCAGTCACCGGTCACACCGGAATTGTTACATTGTATCGGATGATTCTGGCACCGCAGTCACCGGTCATACCGGAATTGTTACATTGTATCGGATGATTCTGGCACCGCAGTCACCAGTCACACCGGAATTGTTACATTGTATCAGAGATCTCACACCGCAGTCACCGGTCACACCGGAATTGTTACATTGTATCGGATGATTCTGACACCGCAGTCACCGGTCACACCGGGATTGTTACATTGTATCGGATGATTCTGGCACCGCAGTCACCGGTCATACCGGAATTGTTACATTGTATCGGATGATTCTGGCACCGCAGTCACCGGTCATACCGGAATTGTTACATTGTATCGGATGATTCTGGCACCGCAGTCACCGGTCATACCGGAATTGTTACATTGTATCGGATGATTCTGGCACCGCAGTCACCAGTCACACCGGAATTGTTACATTGTATCAGAGATCTCACACCGCAGTCACCGGTCACACCGGAATTGTTACATTGTATCGGATGATTCTGACACCGCAGTCACCGGTCACACCGGAATTGTTACATTGTATCGGATGATTCTGGCACCGCAGTCACCGGTCACACCGGAATTGTTACATTGTATCGGATGATTCTGACACCGCAGTCACCAGTCATACCGGAATTGTTACATTGTATCGGATGATTCTGGCACCGCAGTCACCGGTCATACCGGAATTGTTACATTGTATCGGATGATTCTGGCACCGCAGTCACCGGTCATACCGGAATTGTTACATTGTATCGGATGATTCTGGCACCGCAGTCACCGGTCACACCGGAATTGTTACATTGTATCGGATGATTCTGACACCGCAGTCACCAGTCATACCGGAATTGTTACATTGTATCGGATGATTCTGACACCGCAGTCACCAGTCACACCGGAATTGTTACATTGTATCAGAGATCTCACACCGCAGTCACCGGTCATACCAGAATTGTTACATTGTATCGGATGATTCTGGCACCGCAGTCACCGGTCATACCGGAATTGTTACATTGTATCGGATGATTCTGGCACCGCAGTCACCGGTCATACCAGAATTGTTACATTGTATCGGATGATTCTGGCATCGCAGTCACCGGTCATACCGGAATTGTTACATTGTATCGGATGATTCTGGCACCGCAGTCACCGGTCATACCGGAATTGTTACATTGTATCGGATGATTCTGGCACCGCAGTCACCAGTCACACCGGAATTGTTACATTGTATCAGAGATCTCACACCGCAGTCACCAGTCATACCAGAATTGTTACATTGTATCGGATGATTCTGGCACCGCAGTCACCGGTCATACCAGAATTGTTACATTGTATCGGATGATTCTGGCACCGCAGTCACCGGTCATACTGGAATTGTTACATTGTATCGGATGATTCTGGCACCGCAGTCACCGGTCATACCGGAATTGTTACATTGTATCGGATGATTCTGGCACCGCAGTCACCGGTCATACCAGAATTGTTACATTGTATCGGATGATTCTGGCATCGCAGTCACCGGTCATACCGGAATTGTTACATTGTATCGGATGATTCTGGCACCGCAGTCACCAGTCACACCGGAATTGTTACATTGTATCAGAGATCTCACACCGCAGTCACCAGTCATACCAGAATTGTTACATTGTATCGGATGATTCTGGCACCGCAGTCACCGGTCATACCGGAATTGTTACATTGTATCGGATGATTCTGGCACCGCAGTCACCGGTCACACCGGAATTGTTACATTGTATCAGAGATCTCACACCGCAGTCACCGGTCACACCGGAATTGTTACATTGTATCGGATGATTCTGGCACCGCAGTCACCAGTCACACCGGAATTGTTACATTGTATCAGAGATCTCACACCGCAGTCACCGGTCACACCGGAATTGTTACATTGTATCGGATGATTCTGACACCGCAGTCACCGGTCATACCGGAATTGTTACATTGTATCGGATGATTCTGGCACCGCAGTCACCGGTCATACCGGAATTGTTACATTGTATCGGATGATTCTGGCACCGCAGTCACCGGTCATACCGGAATTGTTACATTGTATCGGATGATTCTGGCACCGCAGTCACCGGTCACACCGGAATTGTTACATTGTATCGGATGATTCTGGCACCGCAGTCACCGGTCATACCGGAATTGTTACATTGTATCGGATGATTCTGGCACCGCAGTCACCGGTCACACCGGAATTGTTACATTGTATCGGATGATTCTGGCACCGCAGTCACCGGTCATACCGGAATTGTTACATTGTATCGGATGATTCTGGCACCGCAGTCACCGGTCATACCGGAATTGTTACATTGTATCGGATGATTCTGGCACCGCAGTCACCAGTCACACCGGAATTGTTACATTGTATCAGAGATCTCACACCGCAGTCACCGGTCACACCGGAATTGTTACATTGTATCGGATGATTCTGACACCGCAGTCACCGGTCATACCGGAATTGTTACATTGTATCGGATGATTCTGGCACCGCAGTCACCGGTCACACCGGAATTGTTACATTGTATCGGATGATTCTGGCACCGCAGTCACCGGTCACACCGGAATTGTTACATTGTATCGGATGATTCTGACACCGCAGCCCGATGCCCGCAGGCAGTTCGGTTCCGTTTCGGCGCCGCGTCTGTCGATCGATTGTCATTTTTCGGCCACATTTCAGGTCGGCAGCCATTGGTCGCCGTCTGCGTCACACGGTGTGCCTGGACCTTGCGGCACTGCATCGGCGTGCGGCGTCTGTGTGTGAGACTTTCTGCACGGAGAGGACGCGCCCCTCCTCGTCGCCATGGCCACCCGAAATCTCGTAGCAACCACCTCTGTTTCCATGGCGACCAGCATCCGCACAATGACACGCGCACACACACACACACACAGGGAACATTGATTGTGACACCTTCATACACGGGAGGAAGACACAAGCCGTGCGTGGGAAATGTATGCATGGACTGCGACAGCACCGCGCCCCCCCTCCCCCGACCTTTACCCCTCCGCTCATTAATATTCCCCCCAATAATGAATGGAGGGGGAGTGGACAGGAAACTCGACATATGCAAATCAGCCTCATTAACATGCAGCCCACAAGCCCCGGGATGAGAGAATCGGCGCAAAAGATGTTTTTTCATCCCTTCGCTGTTATCTGTTCGATGGCGGCTTCCCCTCCCCCGAATCTACCCCAAACCAGGCCACACACCCAACAATTCCACAACTAGTTTTTTTTGTTTAATGCGATTTTTTGACGCTTTTGTTGGATCCGAGTCGAACTGCGAGCCCAATTCCGATCATTCGCGAAGCTCCAATTTTTTTTTTTTTGGAATCAGAAACAGACAGGGTCACGTCAAAAAAATTCCGATTCCGACCGTTTCCATAAAATAAACGGAAATTCACAAAAACGCAATGTGCAATGTTTCGGTCAGATCAGCGAGCGCCGCGGTAATGCGTGTATGTGCGTCATGGCCGCAGGAACATTGGGCCTTAATGCCCTGCCGCTGCGTATGTGCGTCCGTGGTTCTGCGCTTACGACCCGTTCGCTGGCCCCTCCCTGCCATGGTCATGTGATCTGGAAGATGCCCCACCCCCTGGCATTAAAGGCCATTTAAAGGGCCACTGGGAGGTGGGGGGGGGGGGATAAATCTACCAATGAGAGTCTGTCGGTATATCTGCAAAAATTCCTGTTGATCCTGCCAGAAATCTTACCGCTGAGAACTGTCTGTGCTGCACTTATCAGCATGGTTCCCAATGTAGTCCCCAGTTATCTCTACAGAACACCTCCCCCAGTCATCTCTGAGGATTACAGACCTGGGACCCCCCCCCCCCACGTTATCTCTGAGGACTATGGTGCACCCCCTGGTCATCTCTGAGAACTAGAGAAAACTCTCCCTCAGTTATTTCTCAGGGCTACAGAACACATCCCCCAGTTATCTCTGAGGACTACAGAACACCTCCCCCAGTTATCTCTGAGGATTACAGACCTGGGACCCCCCCATGTTATCTCTGAGGACTATGGAACACCTCCCCCAGTTATCTTTGAGGACTACATAACCCCCCCTGTTATCTCGAAGGGCTAAATAACATCTCCCCCAGTTATCTCCTAGGGCTACAGAACACCTCCCTCAATTATTTCTGAGGGCTAAAGAACAGTTCCCCCACTTATCTCTGAGGACTACATAACACCATCCCCAGTTATCTCTGAGAACTACATAACACCTCGTCCAGTTATATCTGAAGGCTACAGAACACCTCCCCCAGTTATTTATGATGGCTACAGAACACCTCCACAAGTCATCTCTGAGGACTACAGAACACACACCCCAGTTATCTCTGAGTACTACAGAGCACCCCCCTCAGTTATTTCTGAGCGCTACAGAACACCTTCCCCAGTTATTTCTGAGGGCTACAGAACATCTCACAGAATTATTTCTGAGGGCTACAAAACACCTCCCTCAGGTATCTCGACTACAGAACACATCCCTGGTTATTTCTGAGAACTACAGACTACCTCCCCCATGGCTGTCATTGGTGGGGTACATGCAGCCCTCCCATACTAGATCCCGGCCCTTTTCGGGTCAGCAGGGGGGGGGGGGGCCTGTGACCAGCATCTCAGAGTCCTCCATCCCCCCATCCCCCTCTTTCTACTCCTCATGCCTCTCTGACTACAACTCCCAGAATCCCCTAGGCCCAGCGAGGGGGGGTGTCCAGGGGGAGCTGGGACATTGAGAGGATCAGCTACAACCACTACAGAGGAGACCCATCGGGGGGGGGCAGTGTGGGAACCCCCTCAAAGAGAGGTGTCACCCCAAATCCCCGAGATGGCCTGCAGGGAGCGCTGTGTGTCAGGGGGGTGCAGGCGGTGCACAGTAAGGTGTATTGGAGGGTGTAGAATGCAGGGTAGTGGGGGGGATGCATGGAGGATGTATGGGGAGACACTGGGAGGGGGGGAGCCTTGTCAGACATGCTGACTTCCAATAGCAGCCCTGCCTACCCCTATGTTATGGAGATCAGGAGAGGAGGAGGTGTTCTGTAGTCCTGCCCTGGGGTGACAACACTGCTCTTCCATATAGTACAGTGAGTGAGTGTTGTCACTCCAGGACAGGAAGTGTGTGACTCTCAGGATCACCAGCTTAAAATAAAGAACACTGATGCAGCCACGGCATCATTTTTACATACAGCCGGTGTACGTCCAGGAGGGTGACCTGGTATTGGTCTCTGACTGTCCATGTAGAGCAGGGCTGGAGTGTGAAGCAGCACAAGGGGCCAATCAGTTCATGTGCTGACGTGAAGCATGCTGATTGGAGGAGAGAGCAGAGTGCCAGAGAGGTGAGCTCATCACGGTGTTGCTTCTCTTTTTACTGTCCAGTCCCAGGCTGGAGGTAGGTCCAGGATGACCTGGGCTCAGAGGAGTTGGGTTGAATGATGCTGAACATCAGACTGGGGACATCTAGTGGCATAAAAAGTACTGAGGGGAGATCTCTGACTGGAAGGTGAATATTGCAGCAAATTCTGGTTGGTTTTAATGGTGTGTTCCTATTTACCTTGTTATTTTTGTCTGGAGGTCTGCTCTGCTTTTCTAGTCCTTTCTCCATAGCTGCCAACATTGTAGACCCCCTACTGTGTGCAGAAAGAGGACCTGTCATCTGCTTTGTCACATTCCTGAGATTTCCTTCACTGTTCCTGTATCTCAGTTCTGGTCTGGACCTCTCTGATCATCTGGTAGAGGTTCTGGACCACCATGAAACACAGAAGCTCTTTCTGACTTGTCCCCGACCTCTGAAACCTTCCAGTGGAGGTGCCAGGAGACCATGGAATGCAGATGTTGGCCCCAGCCTCTAACATCTTCAAGCAGAGGTGCCAGGACACCATGACATACAAGTTCACCCTGACTTCTCCCCGACCTCTAAAACCTTCCAATGGAGGCGCCAGGACACAATAAAATGCAGATGTAGGCCCTGACCTCTAACACCTTCAAGTAGAGGTGCCAGGACACCATGACATACAACTTCACCCTGACTTCTCCCCAATCTCTAAAACCTTCCAGTAGTGGTGCCAGGAGACCATGGAATGCTGAGGCTCACCCAGGCTTGACCCTGACCTCTGAAATTGTACAGTAGAGGATTAAAGAACACCATGAAATGTAGAAGCTTGCCCTTGCTTGGATGTGGCCTCTTGGATTCTCAAGCAAAGGTGCCAAAATACCTTGAAATGCAGATGTTCACCCTGACTTTTTCCCTACCTCTAAAACCTTCCAGTAGAGTTGCCAGGAGACTATTGAATGTTGAGGCTCACCCAGACTTCACCCTGACCTCCGAAATTTTACAGTAGAGGTACCAGAACACCATGAAATGTACAGTTGCAAGAAAAAGTATGTGAACCCCTTGGGATAACGTGGAGTTTTGCAGGAACTGGGCATAAAATGTACTCTGAACGTCATCTAAGTCACAACAATAGAAGAACACAGTCTGCTGAACATAATACTACACAAACATTAGATGTTGCCATGGTTTAATTGCACATAACATGTAAACATTCACAGTGCAGGGAGGAAAAAGTATGTGAGGCCCTAGCTTAATGACTTCTCCCAGAGCTAATTGGAGCCAGGAGTGAACCAACCTTGACTCCAATCAGTGTGATGATATTGGATGTGTTGCTGACACCTGTTTTGGGTTTACTGGTTTCAACAAGCACTGTCTGATGTGAACCATGCCTCGCAGAAAAGAGCTCTCAGAAGACCTACGATCAAGAATTGTTGACTTGCATGAAGCTGGAAAGGGTTACAAAAGTATCTCCTTGAGCCTTGATGTTCCTGTGTCCACGGTAAGACAGATTGTCTACAAATGGAGAAAGTTTAGCACTGTTGCTACTCTCCCTAGGCGTGGTCGTCCTGTAAAAATGACTGCAAGAGCACAGCGCAGAATGCTGCATGAGGTAAAGAAGAATCCCAGAGTGTCAGCTAAAGACCTACAGAAATCTCTGGCACATGCTAACATTTTTGTTGACACATCTACAATAAGGAAAACATTAAACAAGAATGGAGTACATGGGAGGACACCACGGAGGAAGCCATTGCTGTCCAAAAAGAATATTGCAGCACGTTTGAAGTTTGCAAAAGAGCACCTGGATGTTCCACAGCACTACTGGCAAAATATACTGTGGACAGATGAAACCAAGATTGAGTTGTTTGGAAAGAACACACAACACTATGTGTGGAGAAAAAAAGGCACAGCACACCAACATCAAAACCTCATCCCCACTGTGAAACATGGCGGAGGGAGCATCATGGTTTGGGGCTGCTTTGCTGCCTCAGGGTCTGGACGGATTGTTGTCATTGATGGGAAAATGAATTCCAGAGTTTATCAAGACATTTTGCAGAAAAACGTACGACCATCTGTCCGCCAACTGAAGCTCCGCAGAGGATGGGGGATGCAACAGGACAATGACCCAAAGCATACAAGTCATTCAACAAAACAATGGCTGCAACAGCACAGAATACGCCTTCTGGAGTGGCCCAGTCAGAGTCCTCAACCCGATTGAAATGCTGTGGCATGACCTTAAGAGAGCGATTCACACCAGACATCCCAAGAATATTGCTACACTGAAACAGTTTTGTGAAGAGGAGGGTCCAAAATGACTCCAGATCGTTGTGCAGGTCTGATCTGCAACTACAGGAAACGTTTGGTTGAGGTTATTGCTGCCAAAGGAGGATCAACCAGTTATTAAGTCCAAAGGTTCACATACTTTTTCCTCCCTGCACGGTGAATGTTTACATGTTGTGTGCAATTAAATCATGGCAACATCTAATTTTTGTGTAGTATTATGTTCAGCAGACTGTGTTCTTCTATTGTTGTGACTTAGATGACGTTCAGAGCACATTTTATGCCCAATTCATGCAAAACTCCACGTAATCCCAAGGGGTTCACATACTTTTTCTTGCAACTGTAGAAGCTTGCTCTGGCTGGGACGTGGCCTCTTGGATTCTCCAGCAAAGGTGCCAGGACACCATGAAATGCAAATGTTCGCTCCAACCTCTAACACCTTCAAGTAGAGGTGCCAGAACACCATGAAATACAAGTTCACCCTGACTTCTAAAACCTTTCAGTAAAGGTGCCAGGAGACCATGGAATGTTGAGGCTCACCCAGGCTTGACCCTGACCTCCGAGATCTTACAGTCGAGGTACCAGAACACCATGAAATGTAGAAGCTTGCCCTGGCTTGGATGTGGCCTCTTGGATTCTCCAGGAAAGGTGCAAGGACACCATGAAATGCAGATGTTCACCCCAACCTCTGAAACCTTCAAGTAGAGATGCCAGAATACCATGAAATACAAGTTCACCCTGACTTGTCCTCAACCTCTAAAACCTTCCAGTAGAGGTGCTAGGACACCATGGAATGCTGAGGCTCTCCCAGGCTTGACCCTGACATCTGAGATTTTACAGTAGAGGTACCAGAACACCATGGAATGTAGAAGCTTGCCCTTGCTTGGACGTGGCCTCTTGGATTCTCCAGGAAAGGTGCCAAAATACCATGAAATGCAGATATTCACCCTGGCCTCTAAAACCTATAAGTAGAGATTCCAGAACACCATGAAATACAAGTTCACCCTGACTTCTCCCCAACTTCTAAAACTTTCCAGTGGAAGTGCGAGGAGACCATGGAATGCCGAGGCTCACCCAGGCTTGACCTGACCGCCGAGATTTTATAGTAGAGGTACCAGAACACCATGAAATGTAGAAGCTTGCCCTGGCTTGGATGTGGCCTCTTGGATTCTCCAGCAAAGGTGCCAGGACACCATGAAATGCAGATGTTCACCCCAACCTCTGAAACCTTCAAGTAGAGATGCCAGAACACCATGAAATACAAGTTCACCCTGACTTGTCCTCAAACTCTAAAACCTTCCAGTAGAAGTGCCAGGACACCATGGAATGCTAAACCTCACCCAGGCTTGACCCTGACATCTGAGATCTTACAGTAGAGGTACCAGAACACCATGAAATGTAGAAGCTTGCCCTGGCTTGGATGTGGCCTCTTGGATTCTCGAGCAAAGGTGCCAGGACACCATGAAATGCAGATGTTCACCCCAACCTCTGAAACCTTCAAGTAGAGATGCCAGAATACCATGAAATACAAGTTCACCCTGACTTGTCCTCAACCTCTAAAACCTTCCAGTAGAGGTGCTAGGACACCATGGAATGCTGAGGCTCTCCCAGGCTTGACCCTGACATCTGAGATTTTACAGTAGAGGTACCAGAACACCATGGAATGTAGAAGCTTGCCCTTGCTTGGTTGTGGCCTCTTGGATTCTGCAGCAAAGGTGCCAAAATACCATGAAATGCAGATATTCACCCTGACCTCTAAAACCTTCCAGTAGAGGTGCCAGGACACCATGGAATGTTGAGGCTCACCCAGGCTTGACCCTGACCTCCGAGATCTTACAGTAGAGGTACCAGAACACCATGAAATGTAGAAGCTTGCCCTGCTTGGCTGTGGCCTCTTGGATTCTCCATAATAAATGGGTAACTGGAGAGTACAGCTCTAATTTAGTTTTAACATGGCCTTGTGGGAGGGGCAGAGACACAAACTACTGCGAGGAAATCTCCCCATTGTGGGAGGGGCAGAGACACAAACTACTGCGAGGAAATCGCTCCATTGTGGGAGGGGCAGAGACACAAACTACTGCGAGGAAATCTCTCCATTGTGGGAGGGGAAGAGACACAAACTACTGCGAGGAAATCTCCCCATTGTGGAGGGGCAGAGACACAAACTACTGCGGGAAATCTCCCCATTGTGGAAGGGGCAGAGACACAAACTACTGCGGGAAATCTCCCCACTGTGGGAGGGGCAGAGACACAAACTACTGGAGGGAAATCTCCCCATTGTGGGAGGGGCAGAGACACAAACTACTGGAGGGAAATCTCCCCATAGCGAGAGGGGCAGAGACACAAACTACTGTGGGAAATCTCTCCATTGTGGGAGGGGCAGAGACACAAACTACTGGAGGGAAATCTCTCCATTGTGGGAGGGGCAGAGACACAAACTACTGGAGGGAAATCTCTCCATTGAGGAGGGGCAGAGACACAAACTACTGCGAGGAAATCGCTCCATTGTGGGAGGGGCAGAGACACAAACTACTGGAGGGAAATCTCTCCATTGTGGGAGGGGCAGAGACACAAACTACTGAGAGGAAATCTCTCCATTGTGGGAGGGGCAGAGACACAAACTACTGGAGGGAAATCTCTCCATTGTGGGAGGGGCAGAGACACAAACTACTGGAGGGAAATCTCTCCATTGAGGAGGGGCAGAGACACAAACTACTGAGAGGAAATCTCTCCATTGTGGGAGGGGCAGAGACACAAACTACTGGAGGGAAATCTCTCCATTGTGGGAGGGGCAGAGACACAAACTACTGAGAGGAAATCTCTCCATTGTGGGAGGGGCAGAGACACAAACTACTGGAGGGAAATCTCTCCATTGAGGAGGGGCAGAGACACAAACTACTGCGAGGAAATCTCTCCATTGTGGGAGGGGAAGAGACACAAACTACTGCGGGAAATCTCCCCATTGTGGGAGGGGCAGAGACACAAACTACTGCGGGAAATCTCCCCACTGTGGGAGGGGTAGAGACACAAACTACTGGAGGGAAATCTCCCCATTGTGGGAGGGGCAGAGACACAAACTACTGCGGGAAATCTCCCCACTGTGGGAGGGGCAGAGACACAAACTACTGGAGGGAAATCTCCCCATTGTGGGAGGGGCAGAGACACAAACTACTGCGGGAAATCTCCCCACTGTGGGAGGGGCAGAGACACAAACTACTGGAGTGAAATCTCTCCATTGTGGGAGGGGCAGAGACACAAACTACTGCAGGGAAATCTCCCCATTGTGGGAGGGGCAGAGACACAAACTACCTGAGGGAAATCTCCCCATTGTGGGAGGGGCAGAGACACAAACTACTGGAGGGAAATCTCCCCATAGTGGGAGGGGCAGAGACACAAACTACTGAGGGAAATCTCCCCATTGTGGGAGGGGCAGAGACACAAACTACTGGGGGAAATCTGACCACTGGAGTCTCTGAGCAGAGAAGCTGGAGGTAAGTACTCAGAAGTAAAATATACAGTTTGAAGCGGAGTTGACCTTTAAGACAGGTGTCTGATTTGCTATGGGTATCATTGTTGGCCAGGACCATATTCACAAGTTCCCACCTTTCCATATAGCCTTCTAGGTCAGTGCCATCTGGTAAGCAAAATGGGGCAAATAAACAGAGCAATGGGCCCATTTTACAAGTCCCAGGACCTCCTGGTTTGGTTGTACTCATGTAGGTCCAGATATGGAATATATAGACCTTGTATATGGAATAGGACAGGAGAAGAGGGTGGTCATCCAGTGCCAGGACCTGGTCCTTGACCACCCAAAGCAAAAAGGCCAAGGCGTACCCTCCTCTTCTGAAGTGCCAAAGATGGCGGCCTCTTCTTCCCACCCTACGGCCCATACCCTGATTTAGTCAAGATCTGATATCTCTCTATACATCCCCTCCATATGGTCCTCCATTGGGGTCATTTTTGGAGTCACGTTGGCCTTTGGAACAATTCACGCGGTTCAGTCATCCACAGAGCAGGACTCATCCACCGAGGTTGCCAACTTTTGGAAATAATCCCTGAAGGGGCGTTCTGCAGGGGAAGTGAGCTGTCACATGATGGCCCTGTAATCACTATACATGCCGTACGGCTGCTCCCAGGGGCCCGGCACCTCGGCACGTGGCTTCCTCGCATGATCTAACCGGAGCCTTTTATCACCATCTGAGAGGTTTGAAGTTCTCGTCGCCTTCGCTGGCCGACAATCCTGAGTGCTGAGGGACTCGTCTGCTTCGCACATCTCTAGATGAACTGCATGTTTAATGATCTCCATAAATGAATGAGCTGCATGCTGCACCCTCCATGCATCCATTATGACTGGCCGGAAACACGGAACTCCGACACCTTCCTTTTAGGAGATGCCCTCAATCACATTTATACAAAATCACAAGCTGGAGAATTATGTCTGGTGGCAGAAAACAGGAACCATTCACATTGATTTGTTGGTGGAGGTGGGTGGTGTTCACAGCCGGGTACAAGAAGACTTTGATGGAGAATTCCACCCAGAACTGAGATTCCACCCATTTGTAGCTGCAGGAGAATTACACTCCCACAACCATCTCTCCCCATCTTAGTGAGATCCTAATGCGGACTTCCGGGGTCTGTACCCCCACTGTGCCCATTATGAGGGGTTCCCACCATCCCTGTGCCCATTATGAGGGGTTCCCACCATCCCTGTGCTGAGTTCCCGGGTCTGTACACCCGCTGTGCCCATTATGAGGGGTTCCCACCATCCCTGTGCCCATTATGAGGGGTTCCCACCATCCCTGTACCCATTATGAGGGAGTATCACCATCCCTGTGCTGAGTTCCCGGGTCTGTACACCCGCTGTGCCCATTATGAGGGGTTCCCACCATCCCTGTGCTGACTTCCCGGGTCTATACACCCGCTGTGCCCATTATGAGGGGCTCCCACCATCCCTGTGCCGAGTTCCCAGGTCTGTACGCCCGCCGTGCCCATTATGAGGGGTTCCCACCATCCCTGTGCCCATTATGAGGGGTTCCCACCATCCCTGTGCTGGGTTCCCGGGTCTACATACCTGCTGTGCCCATTAGGAGGGGTTCCCACCATCCTTTTACCCATTATGAGAGATTTCCACCATCCCTGTGCTGAGTTCCCAGGTCTACACACCCGCTGTGCCCATTATGAGGGGTTCCGATCATCCCTGTGCTGAATTCCCGGGTCTGTACACCCGCTGTGCCCATTATGAGGGGTTCCCACCATCCCTGTGCCAAATTCCCGGGTCTGTACGCCCGCTGTGCCCATTATGAGGGGCTCCCACCATCCCTGTGCTGAGTTCCCCGGTCTGTACGCCCGCTGTGCCCATTATGAGGGGCTCCCACCATCCCTGTGCCGAGTTCCCGGGTCTGTACGCCCGCTGTGCCCATTATGAGGATCTCCCACCATCCCTGTGCTGAGTTCCCGGGTCTGTACACCCGCTGTGCCCATTATGAGGGGTTCCCACCATCCCTGTGCTGAGTTCCTGGGTCTACACACCCACTGTGCCCATTATGAGGGGTTCCCACCATCCCTGTGCCGAGTTCCCGGGTCTACACATCTGCTGTGCCCATTATGAGGGGTTTCCACCATCCTTGTGCCGAGTTCCCGGGTCTACACACCCGCTGTGCCCATTATGAGGGGTTCCCACCATCCCTGTGCTGAGTTCCCAGGTCTGTACGCCTGCTATGCCCATTATGAGGGGTTCCCACCATCCCTGTGCCGTGTTCCCGGGTCTACACACCCGCTGTGCCCATTATGAGGGGCTCCCACCATCCCTGTGCCGAGTTCCCGGGTCTACACACCCGCCGTGCCCATTATGAGGGGTTCCCACCATCCCTGTGCCGAGTTCCCGGGTCTACACACCCGCCGTGCCCATTATGAGGGGCTTTTACCACGTCTGTTGAATGTTTCTTTATTATATATTATAAATGAATGAATGTAACAAGATGGCGGACAGTTGGCTGGAACTCCTAATAGACCGCAGTGGTGGGACCGGTAAGTACTGATGGAGGCCACGCCTCTAGATTCCACAAGTGATGAAAGAAGTCAGAGGGCGGCTCAGCCCACCAGACTCCACCTAGACCTGAAATATCTTCTCTGTGTAACGGGTAAAACCAGAACTGAGCACATGAAGCCTTTGTGGCCCCTCCAATCCATGTACAGCCCCCCCCTCCCCCAATAAACAGCCGACCATTTTCTCACCAAAATTTGTCATTTTATTTCAGTCCAAGATCCCAAAAACAGAAAATAAAATAAAAAAGTGCCATTATGTAACCAGTTCAGCGTCAGGACCCAAAAAGGCGATAAGGCGTTTCCTGTGCCTTCACTGAATGTATATGCGCACACATATATGTATACCTCCCGCCGTCTGGACTCCCAGCGCCCCCCAATGGCTCATCAGGCTCCCAACATCTGGAGGACGTCCAATCGGGTGTCACCCCTCCTCCGCACACCGCCACAGACATACGTGGCTCGTATACACATATGTGCCTATATACACGTATCTGTGTATGCACCTTCCAGTGCATATAATATATATTTATATATTTATATGTTCCATATTTCCCTTTAATGATAGAACAATCTATATAATATAAATCTCATTAAGGTCAGTGTGGGGGGGTGGGGGGGGGGGGTTCTCGGTAATGAAACATCCACATATAAAGCCCAAAATAACTCTGACCGGGCTGCAAGGACACCGTCTTCCGATGAAGAGCTTTTCCGAAATAGAGGATCTGTTCCCTCCCCTCTGTACTGGGATAAGAGTTCGACACGATGAGAATTCCCTTCATTCCGAAGGCTGATACATTGTATGGCCAAAGGCTTGAGGAGACCTGACTAGGACACCTATAGGAGCATGTTGGGTATTCCATTCCAGACCTGACTAGGACCCCTATAGGAGCATGTTGGGTATTTCATTCCAGACCTGACTAGGACACCTATAGGAGCATGTTGGGTATTCCATTCCAGACCTGACTAGGACACCTATAGGAGCATGTTGGGTATTCCATTCTAGACCTGACTAGGACACCTATAGGAGCATGTTGGGTATTCCATTCCAGTCCTGACTAGGACACCTATAGGAGCATGTTGGGTATTCCATTCCAGACCTAACTAGGACACCTATAGGAGCACGTTGGGTATTCCATTCCAGTCCTGACTAGGACACCTATAGGAGCATGTTGGGTATTCCATTCCAGACCTGACTAGGACACCTATAGAAGCATGTTGGGTATTCCATTCCAGTCCTGACTAGGACACCTATAGGAGCATGTTGGGTATTCCATTCCAGTCCTGACTAGGACACCTATAGGAGCATGTTGGGTATTCCATTCTAGACCTGACTAGGACACCTATAGAAGCATGTTGGGTATTCCATTCCAGTCCTGACTAGGACACCTATAGGAGCATGTTGGGTATTCCATTCTAGACCTGACTAGGACACCTATAGAAGCATGTTGGGTATTCCATTCCAGTCCTGACTAGGACACCTATAGGAGCATGTTGGGTATTCCATTCCAGACCTGACTAGGACACCTATAGAAGCATGTTGGGTATTCCATTCCAGTCCTGACTAGGACACCTATAGGAGCATGTTGGGTATTCCATTCCAGTCCTGACTAGGACACCTATAGGAGCATGTTGGGTATTCGATTCCTGACCTGACTAGGACACCTATAGGAGCATGTTGGGTATTCCATTCCAGACCTGACTATGACACCTATAGGAGCATGTTGGGCATTCGATTCCAGACCTGACTAGGACACCTATAGGAGCATGTTGGGTATTCCATTCAAGTGGACGTTAATATGGAATTGGCTTCCTGTTTGCAGCTAGAAGGGCTTCCACTCTTCTGGGGAAAGCTTTCCATAAGAATTTGCAGTGTGGCTGTCCAGATTTATACCCCATGTGGGCCTCCATGGGGGTTCTCTTTGTGGGTATGACCATGAACAACAAGAACATAGCTCATGTAACATTTAAAGTTCTTCTAAATCAATGGGCAGCACAAGTCGGGTACCCAGAGAGTGATGCACCATCCACATACATATATGTTGCCAAAGCTAGGTTGCTTTACAGAGGCGGCCCAGGGGAAGGATCATGGGCTAGAACAAATATACACTACATGGTCAAACATCTGTGGACACCTGACCATCACACCTACATAAAATTGTTGAATATCCGATGCCAAAACCATGGCCATTAATTCGAAGTTGCCCCACCTTTCCATCTAGGAAGGCTTTTTACAAGATTTTGGAGTGTGTCTGTCAAAATTTGTGAGCTCAGGTACCAATATTGAGAACACCTGGCTGACAGTGGGCACTCCAATTCATCCCAAAGATGTTCAGTAGCTCTGTGCAGGGAACTCAAGTTCCTCCACACCATACTCATCATATCATGTCTTTATGGAGCCGGGTCCACACTTCTGGGAAGGCTTTCCACAACATTTCTGAGTGGGTTTTTGGGAACTTGTGTCCTATCAGCCAAAAAAAGAAATAGTGAGGTCATGTACTAATGTTGGATGAGAAGACATGGCTCACCATTTGGGTTCCAATTCAACCCAAAGGTGTTCAGCTGGGTTGAAGTCAGAGCTCCGTGCAGGAAACTCAAGTTCCTCCACACCAAACTCATCATATCATGTCTTTATGGAGCTGGGTCCACACTTCTAGAAAAGCTTTACTCAAAATTGTGGAGTGTGTCTGTGGGAATTTGTGTCCTTTCAGCAACAAAAATATTGTGAGGTCATGTACTAATGTTGGATGAGAAGACTTGGCTCACCATGTGGGTTCCAATTCAACCCAAAGGTGTTCAGTAGGGTTGAGGTCAGAGCTCCGTGCAGGAAATTCAAGTTCCTCCACACCAAACTCATCATATCATGTCTTTATGAAGCTGGGTCTGGGAAGGCTTTCCACAAAATTTTGAGTGTTTTTGTGGGAATTTGTGTCCTATCAGCCAAAAAATAATCGTGAGGTCATGAACTAATGTTGGTTGGGAAGACTTGGTTCACCATTAGGGTTCCAATTCGTCCCAAAGGTGTTCAGTAGGGTTGAGGTCAGAGCTCCGTGCAGGAAACTCAAGTTCCTCCACACCAAACTCATCATACCATGTCTTTATGAAGCTGGGTCCACACTTCTGGGAAGGCTATCCACAAAATGTTGGGAGTGTTTTTGTGAGAATTTGTGTCCTATTAGCCAAAAAATAATTGTGAGGTCATGAACTAATGTTGGTTGAGAAGACTTGGTTCACCATTGGGGTTCCAATTCATCCCAAAGGTTTTCAGTAGGGTTGAAGTCAATGCTCTGTGCAGGAAACTCAAGTTCCTCCACACCAAACTCATCAAACTTAGCTTTTATGGAGCTGTGTCCACACTTCTGGGAAGGCTTATCACAAAATTTTGGAGTGTGTTTGTGAGAATTTGTGTCCTATCAACCAAAAAAAAATTTGTAAGGTCATGTACTAATGTTGGTTGAGAAGACTTGGTTCACCATTGCAGTTCCAATTCATCCCAAAGGTGTTTAGTAGGGTTGAGGTCATGGCTCTGTGTAGAACACTCGAGTTCCTCCAAACCAAATTCACCAAAGCCATGTCTTTATGGAGTTGGCTTTGTGCAGTCATGCTGGAAGAAAAAGGGCCTCTCCCAAACTGGTATCACAAGGTTGGAAGTTCACAATTGTCGTTAGAAACTCTGATATTTGGATTGGATCGGCTCTACTGTACATACCTTTGACCACATAGTATATATTGGTTTCCAGTTCCATAGGAATGTGAACCACTGATCAGGTGGGGGCTATACAAGCCAACAAAATTTGGCAATTGTTTCCTTCCTTTTTTTATTTTGTTGACTTTTCATTTATTTACTTTTTTATGATTTTCCACCCAGTTTATGAGAAGCGAGAAAGCAACATAGTGTGGAAAAAGAAAAAGATTGGCACTTTGAGAAATACTGAATATTTGAGTAGCTTCCTACCTTGACTACGGCGGTGAAAGCTGGTGAAAAACTAATTGAGCCTCTTTTTTTTTAATAGCTGAAATCCATTTATAAAAATGGATTTTCTCGTAGCCAGGAAAAACATCTACGTTTCGGGGAAACCAGAAATAGCTTTTTATAAATAAGCAGAGAAAAGGTAAAAAAAAAGATGCGTGTCATACTGTTATCCCATCAGAGGGGAGTCACCGACCCTCATCAATAGGTATAATCTGTAAAAAAAAACAAAAAAAACGGAGATCCTGTGATTGGTTGACCCTGTGCCCTATTAAATAATGCGGTCTCCCTGTTTCTGACCAATCGTTCCCGTCTAATCTTCTTGTAAACATCAAAGCCTGCTGCCAATGATTCCCGTAAACTCCCGTCTCCTTGTGGTCTCATCCCGATGTCCGTGCCGGGATAGCTGGTTTCCATGTGCTTCTGATCGCTAGCCCCTGTGGGAGGGGGGCTCAGCCAGGTTCTGTGAAGGAAGAGCTGGAAAAAGGTGGAGGGGAAGAGAGAAAGAGGAGGACTATGGGTAATGAGAAGAAGAACAGAAGTGGGTGCGGGTAATGGGTTGGTTTTTTTTTTGCGGAGGGTTGGTGGTGGTGAGGGGTTTGTACACATAAAGAATGAAGGGCTTGCTTGGGGTAATCAAGAGTGAGAAGAAGCAAGAGAACGTGATGGCAATGGTCGTAATATACGAAACGTAATGTAGGAAAATAGAGAGCAAAGATCCGTCGTATAAGACACTCCCTCACTATTATTTTGGCACACATACAGTTCCCTTCCCCCCTTTGATCTACCCAGAGGGGTCATGGGGACTATGGCAGTGGAGAGGCGATACACCTATTACCATTTGAGCACCCCCTTTGAGATAGGAGCAGGCCCACCTTGCCGAAGAGGTGGAAGGGGATCATTGGCACTGTGTTTTGTATTTTTTTTTTTAAGGGGGAGGGGCTTAATTTTGGCCTCTCATGCATTCACCCCCTCCCCTGTACATTCACCCCCTGCCCCCTTTCTCCATTGCAGGGGATAGCTCTTATGTTCCCCTCTTCTGGTGACGGCAATTTGTTTCGGCTGTTCGAGAGCAGTTGAGTCCTTGAAGGTTCAGTGCATTGAACGCACCAGACGCAGGCTATCTGTGTGAGGCCCGCGCCTGGCGTAACATCCCCCATCCATTGGATATTGTCCGTGAATAAAAATAAAGCAGGTGTACAAGTTGAGTCAGTTGGAGGCATCGGCCTAGTCACATAGGCCTCTCTTCCTCCTTTAGCAACTCTCCCCCAACAGGGGGGTATAATTTATTGGATCAAAATTTCATATCTTTCCCTACATCCCATTAAATAACTGCCCCATCGTGGTTTTTATTATTTTTTTTCGACCCTGTTTCCCCCATGACATAGGCAGAAGTTAAAGTCCAGGTGTCACAGTCCTGAATGTTGATCTTGGGAGCAGTTTCTAAAGCCTGAGGAGGAGAAGGGGCATGGGGAGACTGGGTAGTTCCTTTCTGGCCCCCTCATAATAAACAAGTTATTTCATCTACCCCCATCCCCTGCCATAAGGCAAAATCCAGCTCAGGCTTGGTAGGCCCAGATAGCCAATGTTGCTGTTCGCGAGAGGAAGGGGGAGACGGGGCAACGTATGGGTAGAGGGAGAGATGCCTGGTACCACTATACCCTTGTGGTTGAATGCGGGTGGGGCAGGGTATTGTTGTGAGCAGTGGTGGGGAATGTATTGAAGGGATGTAAAGAAGGTAGGCCCGAGATGGTGCTTGGAACCATGACAGAGGCAGGAGGTGGAGGTGGCGGTGGAAGTGGAGCGTCCTCAGGGGCCCTTCTTAACGCCAGTGTATAGTCGGGAGGGCAAGCTGGGCGCAGTATGTCATGTGGCCTTAGAGGCTCAAGATCAGGAGCTCCTCCAGCCCTCTTGATCTGAAGGGACATCAGTTCTTCTTCGGGTCCATGATGTGCCAGGTCATTGCCAGGAGCTCCTCCTCGCCCAGGACTGTGTCGCCTTTGTCGGAGTTCGTGACGCCGATCTCTCTTGTAATAAAGAGCAGCAAAGGCCAGGATGTTGAGGAAGAGGAGAGAAGCTCCAACTGCTACGGTCACACTCAACTCAGTTGAATAGTCACGGGAGTCCCCAGGGAAAGGGGGGTATCGAGGTCGTTCCACTGGTCCACCAGTCGAATCATAGTCTTCAGGTGGAAGTGTGGCATGCGGTCGCCGAGTGGTACTGCCGCCGGTTATCCTGGTACCAGGTGGCCAGCGGGTGCTGTGGGGCGGTAATTTCGTGGTGGTTGAAGGATGCTGCACTGTGTTCAGATTGTGAAGATGAGGGACTAATTCCAACCAGAAGGCCACCTTGTTGGCACGATAATTGTCCCGCACTCGAGGCTTTAGGCCAATGTGTAGGTACTGCTTCTCTTTAGGGTTAAACTTTGTCCATACCACCTCCTCAAAGCGGTTGGGTTTTGTGTGGATGAACTTGGTGTCCTGAGGGACCGGATGGTTTGGATCCCTGAAAATAAAGAAAAGACATGAGATGAGAAAGATTTTTTAGATCATACCTCAGAGGATGACAATTGCTTCATAGTTTTAAAGTGTACAGTATGTATAACCTAAAGCTTCACTTTTTGGGGTTTTGGATGGCATGAAGGAGGATTAGAACCCACATCAGGTTTTTATTGATTTCTGTGAACCCACTGGTGAGAATCACACTCTTTGTCCTGGTGACTATTGCCACCAAGACAAAAGGTGGTGGGAATTCCAAAACTTCACAGTTGACACCAGGAGAAGAGGTGAAGGTAAATCTTCCAATGGTCCAGTGGTCTAGTGACCACTGTCTCAAGGAGGAATTTCCCTCAACTTGCAAAGAATTATTCTCACTTCCCATGTTGTCTTCAGGACAGGAAGTGAAGGGAAATCTCTCCAACTGGACACAGACAAAAACACCCTATCCAAAACAAATATTTTGGCTTTACAGCCTTACATACACTTTAATTACCTTCTCAATGCATGGGTCACACGATGCTGAGCAGCAGCACCAGAATTAAAACATGCCAGTTTGTGGGGGTGTACTACAAGCAGGCTGTCAGCTCCCACTTGTGTTTTCACTGCAATTTCCTGGACTACTTGTTCCATCAACACTTGTAGCTAAGTAGGAGGTGGTATCAAAAAATGTTGTAACACGCCAACAGAAGGCAGCACGAGGCTGCATGCACAGTCATAGTGAGCACCGACCTTCATAAGTCAGTGTGCCAAAATAAATCGTCCTGTGTACATCGGGAGCTGTGCAACTGGTGCTATTCTGACCATGTGCATTACCATGCTTGCTATTTCATCATGGACAGCAAGTTAGAACAAAGAGCAAACGTGAAAATCTCTGTGTGAAGCCCTTACACCCAAGTTTTGTCTCCGGTAATGATCCTCGATCATTATAAAGGAGGGGTCATCAGCAACACGCTGAGGGAGTTCCCGGCAGACTTTGATGCGGTGTTCCTTCTCCTGGGTTAGCTACCCGGGGATGAACTTGGCAGCCACACGTTGCATGTTCAAATCGCATGGGAGGATTGTCTGGACTATTCCGTATGACACACCAACAATGGCAGCCATGTTCATTGTTCTCCGACGATCATCATGCACAAGTTGTCGAATGGTTTCCACATTTTTGGGGGTTGAGCTCGTTGAAGGTCTTCCTGATCTCTTGTCATCCTCCAGTGATGTTCTTCCTCTCTTGAAGCATGCGTGCCACTCAGAACATCTCGACTCATTGCAGCATCGCCATAAACTTGTCGAATCAAGTCAAACATCTCTGTGGCAGATTTGCCCAGTTTCATGCAGAATTTCACGTGTTCATGATGAAATAGCAGACGTGGTAATGCACGCTGTCAGAAAAGCACCAGTTGTACAGCTCCCGCTATAAACAGGATGATGTCTTTTGGCACACTGACTTATGAAGGTTGGTGCTCCCTGTGACTGTGCATGCAGCCTTGTGCTGCCATCTGTTGGTGTGTTACAAAACTCTCAAAACTTTTTGATACCACCTCGTACCTATGTGGACCTGCACGGGCATTCCCTTTGAGGATGTAACCATGACCAACATCAGCACTGCCCATGTAACTGCTCAAAGTCTTGTAAATCAAAGGGCAGCACAGCCAAAATGCCCAGAGTATGTTGTGCTCAGGGACGTACTTGACCATTTGGAAACTCGGGATCAGTATGGGAACCCCATGAGATGCCCCTGGTACCTAGGCTTTTTTGAGTTTGGGCAAGGACACAGGGGCCCCATGATCCCCTATTGCCCGGGGGGCCCCATGAGTTGTCAGTCCGCCCCTGGTTGTGCTAAACATATACTGTATTTATGGCCAAAGCTTGGTTAATTTACACAGGCAGCCATGGGGGAGGATCAGGGGCCAGACCAAAAATACACTACATGGCCCAATGTTTGTGGACACCTGACCATCAACACCTATATGAGCTTGTTGGACTTATTTCAAACCTACGGCTATTGATATCTAACATTCTCCACCCCTCTAGGAGGTTTATAAGGAGGAACATATCTTCATTAGTACATGCTGGTTTCAGTTGTTGGGTCGCCATTTTGTCCTGAACTTTGAAGATCTCTACAAAAAAAAGGTCACTTACAAGTTATGCTACCTAGAAAACCGAAAAGGCTTTCCTCATGTATATCACCATTCTGCTGAAAGCACCTCGAGTCTAAGGCCGTCCTTCTCAACCAGACTATCATGGAAGTCAAGGCTTCCTCCAGAGGTTTGCAAGCAGGTAGAAATGTGGTCAGTGAGACAGCTGCTGCCCCAGCCGGGCGGGAAACAGTTAAAGTGTTACAAAACCCCAGGCCCCACATTCACTATATCCGCTCTCCCTGGGCCCCGCATTCACTATATCCGCTCTCCCCAGACCCCGCATTCACTATATCCGCTCTCCCCAGACCCCGCATTCAGTATATCCACTCTCCCCGGACCCCGCATTCAGTATATCCGCTCTCCCCGGACCCCGCATTCAGTATATCCGCTCTCCCCAGACCCCGCATTCCCGCATTCAGTATATCCAATCTCCCCGGACCCCGCATTCACTATATCCGCTATCCCCGGACCCCGCATTCACTATATCCGCTCTCCCCGGACCCTGCATTCACTATATCTGGTCTCCCCGGACCCCGCATTCACTATATCTGGTCTCCCCGGACCCCGCATTCACTATATCCGCTCTCCCCGGACCCTGCATTCACTATATCTGGTCTCCCCGGACCCCGCATTCACTATATCTCGTCTCCCCGGACCCCGCATTCACTATATCCGCTCTCCCCGGACCCCGCATTCACTATATCTGGTCTCCCACAGTACACTCAACATGAAAATGCAATTATTTTAGTAAATATAAACTGCTAAATACCTTTTCTCATCAGCAGTATATTGCAGTTTTGTGACTTCTATTAGTGTCTGCGCACTGGTTAAAACTTGTAGGAGGAGTTTTCATGCTCCTATGACTGTCCTATGAGGCTGCATAACCCCTGACCCTTTGTTTGGACAGTGCTGATTGTCCCTGTGCTGATCACATGCACCCTCCCTCCCCCTCAAAAAAAAAAACTCTGGCAATACACACCAAACTGAGCATGTGCAGAGTGCCTCCTAGGGCTCTGTACTATCAGCAGATTGATTGGGTACTATAGAAGAGGAGGAGGGTCAGAGAAAACAGGATCAAATAGCCTTTTTACACAATGCAGAGGATTAACCCCTTAGGTTCCACAGTGAGTATAACAAGCATGCTTTCCTGCATCTACAGACTGATTGTAGTGTTGGGGGCTCAGTAACACTTTAACTTGTTTCCTGCACTTTCTACTGAGCTTTGATTGTATCCCTGTTCTGATAATACAAGGGTGACGGGCTCTGCTCAGCCATGGTAAGAGACACAGACAAGACACAGTATGTAATCTCCACAGCGGTGTGCCTACAGGGGTCCCAGGGGTCGCAATTGTGACCTGGCCCCATGCTGCAGGGGGCCCATGCACCTCCCGTACTCCTGGATAGGAGCAGCGGTGGGGGCGACTGCATATAGAGGAAGCAATCTCTCCTGTAGTCGCCAAATGCCTGCAGAAGGGAGAGCAGGAGAAGCGGACATTCAGCAGCTGCAGGAGGGAGAGCAGGAGAAGCGGACATTCAGCAGCTGCAGGAGGGAGAGCAGGAGAAGCGGACATTCAGCAGCTGCAGGAGGGAGAGCAGGAGAAGTGGACATTCAGCAGCTGCAGGAGGGAGAGCAGGAGAAGCGGACATTCAGCAGCTGCAGGAGGGAGAGCAGGAGAAGCGGACATTCAGCAGCTGCAGGAGGGAGAGCAGGAGAAGCGGACATTCAGCAGCTGCAGGAGGAAAATGGAAAGATTGGTTCCACTATATGTAGCCACTCCCACTTCCTGCTCTCCAGCCACCCTGTGCTTTTTCCCTCCTCACCCCCAGCAGCACTGCTGGGTTCTCCGTCCCTCCTCCTGCCGGATCCTGCAAGGGATGTGTCAGGAAGTGTCATTTACCGGCCACTTTCTTTCATGAATGTCAATGATCCGACCCGTAAACTCTGTACTCCTGTCTATTCATTCAGTGCTGCTGAGACTGCAGAGATGGAGATTGGGGGCCGTGTCCCAAAGGTGAAACATCAGAGGTCTGTTTAGACCCCTGATATCTGACCAAAGCCCCCCCCCCCCCCAACATGGCTCCTAAAAAATTAAAAAAAATAGTAAAAATATTGTACAAAAAAAGGTTACAAAAATAATTAAGTAACCAAAAAAAAAACAACCTACTGACACCAGTGGTGGAAGTACCAGAGTCACTTGCGACCGTGGCCTGGTGTTCCGCCACTGGGCTGGAAGGGAAGGACCCCGGCCAGGGGTCAGGGGGGCCCTTCATGCACCGGGGCCCTGAAGGTACTAGTTACACCACTCCACAAAGCGCAGCCACTCCACAAAGCAGCCACTCCACAAAGCGCAGAGTCACCTGGTCCTGGGCATTGGCAAATATGAACACCGGAGAGTCCAGAGGAAGGAGAAGAGTGAAAGATAGCAAAAGGCCCCAAGTGCACCTAGAGGTTGCTAGGGGTTCCTTGAGCAATGAGGAACTTCCACCACTCAGACGCGTACCCCTTGACACCAACAACCCTTTTAGCCCTTTGTAAGGGTGGGATTCTTCCCAATGACCATCACACTAATGTACCGTGAGCTGCGGAGTCCAGAAGGGTCTTTCAAGGGTTCCTCTGTGTTAAAAAAGATTGAGAAAGACTCTTCTAAGATGTGCTTAGCCCTTCTTTGAGACATCATGCTCTTACATAGAATACACTACGCACAGATAATAAGCAGATACAACAGTCTGCACAATATTTCATATTTAGACGTAGCTTGGCAGCTTCACACGTTGCAGCGTTTCCCAGATCTTGCCTAGGCTGTACGCCACCATCACAATCATTGCGGTAGCTACATAACATCTGAGAGTTGTGCTATCCTCCTACACTGCCAGAACATTGCTTTAACTAAAACAGCTATAAATGTCAGTTTCATCTCCTTCCGTTGGCCTTAGACTCACAGGACCAGGGCTTTTTTTCTCAGAGGAAAGGTGGTGGAACTCCCCCACCCAAACCTGGCCACGCCCCCATCAAACCCTAGGACCACCCCTTTAGAGAACAGGAATGCAAGTAAAATTTGGGAGGGGCTATAAAAGTAAATGTATGGAATTAACACCGCCCCCCCCCCCACATTAGTAAGAATAGCGAGTAACACTGCCCCCCCCCACATTAGCAAGAAAAGCGAGAAAAATTGTATCGCCGCTCCTTACCTGATGCTGACGATCCGCGCTATGGTAGGATCGACGAGCAGAGGGCGTGATGACGTCAGCGCGCACCGCCGGGTGTACTAAGATACACCTTTCCTATGGGGGTGGCCGCGCGCCCCCGATGTTTACACGCTGGCGGTAGAGGGGGGGGGGTGAAGCGTGCATGTCCCCGCTCACCGGCTGTGAGCAGCGGCAGTGACAGGTGCCGGGCACGCGCAAGCATGACATAAACAAGCCGCGTCCGGCACCTGTCACTTTCGCTGCTCTGCATAGCTTGTCAGCTCTGCAGAGGCAGTCGGTGAGCGGGGACAAGAAGAAAAAGGTGGCGGAACGCAGTACCGCCGCGTTCCGGCAGAAAGAAAGCCCTGCACAGGACCTACACCCACCACCCTTCTCTGTTCCCTCGGAGTGCATTGTGATAGAGCCAGCATCCAATCAGAAGACTATAGTGTGAGCTTGGGTTATGATGAGGTCCATGCTACGTGCACCAGGTTTATCTGTTCAGTCGTGCTATTACAATGGCTAGTGATCAGTTACCTAAGCTGGCCATAGATGGATCGAAGTTCTTCTGGCTCAGCAGGGATCGGAGAAACGGTGATCCATCCACGACCAGGTTGCCTACAAGTTGTTTAGCTAGACAGTGACTGACCCAGGATGGGAGTGGGTTGATGTTTGTCTTGGGTTTTTGGATCCAGCCTACCCACCTGTAGTTTAAATAAGGGGGAGGCTATGTTCCAAGAGACCTCGGCCCCCCCGCAGCAGAAGAAGAATGTGAACAGGGAATCACAATAATGTTTGACTGCTTACTAATTATGTGCTGGCGTTTGCCGCCTAAATGAAGTCAATAGGAGTGTGACTTCTGGCAATGACCCGACGGGAAGCGCGCCTTGCACCCCTAGTATGTGATAGACCAGGGGTCTCCAGAGTTTATAAACAAAGGGCCCGTTTACTGTCCTTCAGACTCTTTAGAGCTAGAATGTGGCCAGTGTAAGTAGAAAATGCTTTTGGCGTCGGTTTCATCTCCTTCCATTGGCCCGTAGACTCACAAGACCTACACCCACCACCCTTCTCTGTTCTCTTGGAGTGCATTGTGATAGAGCCAGCATCCAATCAGAAGACTATAGTGTGAGCTTGAGTTATGATGAGGCCTGTGCTACGTGCACCAGGTTTAGCTGTTCAGTCGTGCTATTAAAATGGCTAGTGATCAGTTACCTAAGCTGGCCATAGATGGATCGAAGTTCTTCTGGCTCAGCAGGGATCGGAGAAACGGTGATCCATCCACGACCAGGTTGCCTACAAGTTGTTTAGCTAGACAGTGGCTGACCCAGGATGGGAGTGGGTTGATGTTTTTCTTGGGTCTTTGGATCCAGCCTACCCACCTGTAGTTTAAATAAGGGGGAAGCTATGTTCCAAGAGACCTCGGCCCCCCCACAGCAGAAGAAGAATGTGAACAGGGAATCACCATAATGTTTGACTGCTTACTAATTATGTGCTGGCGTTTGCCGCCTAAATGAAGTCAATAGGAGTGTGACTTCTGGCAATGACCCGACGGGAAGCGCGCCTTGCACCCCTAGTATGTGATAGACCAGGGGTCTCCAGAGTTTATAAACAAAGGGCCCGTTTACTGTCCTTCAGACTCTTTAGAGCTAGAATGTGGCCAGTGTAAGTAGAAAATGCTTTTGGCGTCGGTTTCATCTCCTTCCGTTGGCCCGTAGACTCACAAGACCTACACCCACCACCCTTCTCTGTTCTCTTGGAGTGCATTGTGATAGAGCCAGCATCCAATCAGAAGACTATAGTGTGAGCTTGAGTTATGATGAGGCCTGTGCTACGTGCACCAGGTTTAGCTGTTCAGTCGTGCTATTAAAATGGCTAGTGATCAGTTACCTAAGCTGGCCATAGATGGATCGAAGTTCTTCTGGCTCAGCAGGGATCGGAGAAACGGTGATCCATCCACGACCAGGTTGCCTACAAGTTGTTTAGCTAGACAGTGGCTGACCCAGGCTGGGAGTGGGTTGATGTTTTTCTTGGGCTTTTGGATCCAGCCTACCCACCTGTAGTTTAAATACGGGGGAGGCTATGTTCCAAGAGACCTCGGCCCCCCCACAGCAGAAGAAGAATGTGAACAGGGAATCACCATAATGTTTGACTGCTTACTAATTATGTGCTGGCGTTTGCCGCCTAAATGAAGTCAATAGGAGTGTGACTTCTGGCATTGTGAGCTTGGGTTATGATGAGGTCCATGCTACGTGCACCAGGTTTAGCTGTTCAGTCGTGCTATTAAAATGGCTAGTGATCAGTTACTTAAGCTGGCCATAGATGGATCAAAGTTCATCCGGCTCAACAAGGACTGGAGGAACGGTGGTCCATCCACGACCGTTCCCGCTTCTAGGCAGGTTGCCTACAGGTTGTTTAGCTAGACAGTGGCTGACCCAGGCTGGGAGTGGGTTAATGTTTTTCTTGGGCTTTTGGATCCAGCCTACCCACCTGTAGTTTAAGGGGGAAGGCTACGTTCCAAGAGACCTCAGCCCCCGCAGCAGCAGAAGGATGTGAACACTGAGGAGGACTGCTGTGCCTTGCAGTTTGTTGGAAGTACCAGGAGTCTGGAGATTAACCAGCTTCTGGAGATCGCCAGACATGGACTACTACCTTGTTGAGGTATGCCTGGGCAGCCTAGTAGAGTTAGTTACGGGACATTCATGAACAATGTTCATGTTGAACTATATTGCCAAAATGCTTTAGTAAAAGTTGCATCAAGTGTTCCAAGCCTGGTATGAAGTTATACAAAGGGGTGAATAATGGTCCTTGGCTGGTGAAAGAACTTGGGCCAGTAATGCACACTTGGGGTCTGAAGCAAGGCCACTGCAAGAAGGGTTAACTCAGCAAGACACATGGAGGAGAAATGCAGTTGCTATGGGTAACCAAGTAATGACATCGAGTGTACAGCAGCCTCTCGTGAATTGTGGTACGCGGCGAGTTGGAGGGTCCTCCGGAAGCGAGGGAGTCCATGGTCTGGCTCCATCCCCAGTGGTCAGTTTCTCAGAACAACTGGGTCCAAACCTGCATTACAGAGACCCGCAGCCTAACCATGGGATATAGGGAGAGTGAAGGAGTTAAGTGAAAGCATGCAGTGACACGGGTCACAAGGCTTTACAGAGGAACTCGGGATGTCACATCACTATACACAATGCACGGCCCACCTCTAAGTCAGGGAACCACCATAATGCTTGACTGCTTACTAATTATGTGCTGGCGTTTGCTGCCTAAATGAAGTCAATCGGAGTGTGACTTCTGGCATTGACCCGACAGGAATCACGCCTTTCACCCCTAGTATGTGATAGACCAGGGGTCTCCAGAGTTTATAAACAAAGGGCCAGTTTACTGTCCTTCAGACTCTTTAGGGCTAGAATGTGACCAGTGTGAGTAGAAAATGCTTTGGTCTCAATGGAAGTATACGATGCTTCATTATTGGTTTTAGTGGGAGGAATAGTTCCATTTGTAGGTATCAGGGGAAAGAATATTCCCTTATCACTGGTGTTAATGGGAGGAATGATGCTCCATTGATGGTGTCAGTCTGAGGAATAGCCCCTTGTAGCAAAAAGAGGAATAGTGCCAATCTTCGTGTAGGCCCTCTAGGTAGGTAGGTTTGTTGTTTTGTAGTTAGAGGGTGGGTAGAAGCTTCGGATAAGTCAGCCTGGGAGTGAGGTAGTGAGTTCACCTCAGGACAGGCTGGGGGGCTTCTCAGGTCAGGGCTTCTGGAGCCCTAACAACCTTCCAAAAACAGAGAGAACTTTCTGAAAGAGAGGTGGAGCAGGGGAGGAGGCTCAGATCTGCATGTTTGAGGAACCTTGGCCAATCCCCAGGCAGGAGGCCAGGCATGGTGACCAAGGACAACCCATACATGTGGAAAAGCCTGAAGAACAGGGGAGTCAGGTGGAAGATGGATTGAGAGAAGGCTTCAGTGCGGAGCCTGGGAGGGGGGCCCAGGGAAGGGAGCCCAACTACAGGCTGGTTGCTGGATAGGAGAATCTTCACTGTTCCACCGTCTCTTAGGGTGGACATCCTGAGCAGTAGGGAAGCATCCAGCCCAGCAGAAGGCCTGAAAAGCAGCTACCAACCCACCATGCTGACAGGACAGGACAGTGTGAGTACTTCTACTCCCCCTAGGCCAGAGAAAGGGAGAGGGTGGTCAGGTACAAGACCCAACTAGTTTTCATCTGGCACTACTTAACTGCTAGATCTTGGAATCCCTTGCCCAGGGATACCCTCAGTACAGCCGGGTGAAGAGGATGATTCATCTGGGGTCTGAGGAGGTACACCAAGGGGACTTAACAAAGACAGCTGTTATTTTTGCTAAGGACTTTGTCCTCAAGTTTGCAGTTCCTTGGGCATCCCATATACCCCTAGACCCCATCCAAGTTGTTAACCCCTTAAAAAAAAAACAACTAAAAAACCATCTCAAGGACTGTTTGCTGACTGCAAGTGTGCAAGTGTGGAAAATGTGTTTTGCCTGACCATGCAGAGCTTAGGGGAAACCCAAAACCAAATCAGCGGCCTTCAAGAGGGAAGTGCTACAGTCGATCTCAGGGAAAGAAATAGTGCCCCATCATTGGTGTCAGTAGAAGGAATAGTGCCCCATCATTGGTGTCAGTAGAAGGATTAGTGCCCCATCATTGGTGTCAGTAGAAAGAATGGTGCCCCATTGTTGGTGTCAGTAGAAGGATTCGTGCCCCATTGTTGGTGTCCAAGGGACAGATAGAGGCAAACAAAGGGCTGCATCTGGCCCCCAAGCCGCAGTTTGGAGACCACTGTAATAGGCTGCAAGCTCCATTGAGGGACCAGTGTGGATGGGTTAAAGTATTCAATAAAGATTTGCGTATTGTACATACAGTATATGAAAAGAGGACATGCAAACTGAACTCCAGGAAATTGTAAAAAGACACATCGATCGAGCTTTGTGATCACTAATAGGTTTGTGCTTGGTATCAGCCTCTTGCAGTCCCTGTACAGCAGGGCTCAGACCAGGGGAGGGAGAAGCAGCACAATTAGCTGTGCTACAAAGCTCATGTACTAACAAAGACCATGCTGACTGTAGGAAAGACCAGAGAGAGGAGCTCATCAATCTTCTGTATTTGCTTTTTTTTGTCCAATCACAGGCTGGTGGCGGGTCGGTCATGGACCTAAAATGCTACATTGCAACCCCACCCAAGGATTAGTACTCCCACACTGAATATTAGTGACCCCACTACTAGTGATTAGTACCCCTCCCCCTACAAAGGCTGAGTATGCCCACTACTGATGATTAGTACCCCTGAATACTCCCACTACTTATGATTAATACCCCCAACTGTAGCAATTGTGCCCACAGAGATGGACACGGATTTCCATTTTGTTAAGAATTTTCCATGTTGTCTCACCTCTCTCCCTCGCAAATCAGGCTTTCTCCTCCAATCATCCCCCTCCCTTTCTGTTGAGTGGTCGGTGTGTGTTTGCAGAGATCACAGGCACCAAAGTCAGTGGGAGGGCGTCCTGTCAATAAAACCTCACTAGTTAGGTGCCTAGCTGTCTGTGAGCTGTGCAATCTGGGATATCGTAAAAGCGTAAACCAAGCCCTTCACAGGAGTTCAAAGACATTCCAGAGAAGGCATAAAACAAGACACCACATCCAACATCCATTTTTCCCTATGATTTCATATCTTGGAATATGAGGGACTTAAAGAAAAACCAGGCATATATTCCGATTGGTCACTTTGATACAAGATTCCTGATAGGTCACACCCCTTAGCTGGCATATATAGAAAAGCAGAAAATTATATCTCCCGAACCATTCACGTGAATATTTCATATCTAACCGTTCTGCAGATGCGTCTGCATATTAAACTACTAGTGGCACGGCTGCTAAATACCCCGAGGAAAAGTTATGGGCCATAATATAAGCTAAGAGGGATTTTCGTTCTAGCTTGGGTCTCCGCCCCAACACCCCTCCCCAAATGAGGCAATTGGCTCTCTGCTGTAAGGAGACACCCTGCTGAGATCATAGAAAAAGGCTGTTATGCTTGGAGTAGGGTGTGTGAGAGAGAAAAGAAGAGTCTCCTGTGTTAACATTGAAAGTGACAGTGGAGACAAGAAATCCTTTTGACTTATGAAACTTGAAGCTGCTTACACCAAGGCTGACTGGCAAGTACTTTAACCCTCTAAATTCCTTTCTGTTATCTCTTGCTGTGCTGTTGTTCTCTTTATATTTATATATATATTGGCTACATCTTTTTCTGTAAATATTTTTATTGCACCCTTTTGACCTGTTAGTAATAAATCTTACTTTCTGAAAGTGTTGAACTGTTTCTAAAGCTCTTTAATGCAAATTACGAATTCCTGCCGCTGAAGAGCGCTACTATGTGTGTTTAACCCTCTGTATAACCTGTGTGCGGTGACAGTGGTATACAAACGATTATCCAATCATCCTAGTGTTATTGCTGATATTGCCAAATTTCCTCTTTCTCTGTACAAAAAGGAGGTGGTGGCAGTGTGAAGGGTTAATTGCGTAATTAACCTGACCCAGTAACAATCGCACTCAGGCTGCCGGTACATCGATTGTGGTCCATTAGCTGGAAAATCATTGTGCAGGGTGCAGCTGGGTGGGGCATTGTTACGCACGTGACATCGTAGTTTTATATTGGCTAGTCCTTCGGTCGCGAGTTTGGTGAGAAGGGCTGGGGTCTGACGTCGCGATCGTCACACCAACAAAGGCTATAAATCACGACTGCTGAGGATAAGTCCCCTCCCCTTCCCACTGAGAATGAGTACCCCACCACTGGGTATTAGTACCCTCCTCCAAATGAGGCTGAATACCAACACATTGAAGGTTAGTACGCTTTTAACTGAGGCTAAGTAACCCTCACCATTGAGAGTGAGTACTCTCCACAGTGAGCAATAGTAACCCCCAAACTAAGGCTGAGTACTCCCCACATTGAGGATTAGTACACCCCAGCTGAGACTTGGTACCCCCACGCTAAGGATTAGTAGCCTTTCCCAAAAATAGCCCATTGTGAAAATGAGTACACCCTCAACTGAGGCCGAGTGCTCTCCACGTTGAGTTAACCCCAACTGGGGATGAGTACCCCCCACACTGAGTATTAGTAACCTCTCAACTGCACCTATCACCCACACGAAAGACTGGTACTTCCCACATTGAAGGTTAGTGCCCTTTTAACTGAGTAACCCATGTCCCATATTGAGGGTAAGTATTCCCCCCCAATGAGGATTAGTACCCCCCAGAGGTACTCGCACACTGAGGGTTAGTAGCCCATCACAACTATGGCTAGGTACCCCCACAATCAGGATTAAACCCCTCCCCCATCTAAGCTAAGACTGAGTACTGACAGTACTTCATTGTGTAGCCTGCTCAGCACCACACAGTGCCTCTCTACAATCTTCCCTTCCCACACTTGCATGGCTCCAACTCATTACGAAATCCCACCAAGCTGTGGCTGGGCTTTCTATTTAAATCTTTGTAATTTGGGATGTACATGTGTGGAGAGCAAGGGGTAACTTGTGGACCTCATCTTTCATTGTGTGCAGAGCAAAGGGTAACTTGTGGACCTCGTCTTCCAATGTGTGGAGAGCAAGGGGTAACTTATGGACCTCATCTTCCAATGTGTGGAGAGCAAGGGGTAACTTGTGGAGCTCATCTTTCATTGTGTGGAGAGCAAGGGGTAACTTGTGGACCTCATCTTCCAATGTGTGGAGAGCAAGGGGTAACTTGTGGACCTCATCTTTCATTGTGTGGAGAGCAAGGGGTAACTTGTGGACCTCATCTTTCAATGCATGGAGAGTAAGCGGTAACTTGTGGACCTCATTTTTCAATGCATGGAGAGCAAGGGGTAACTTATGGACCTCATCTTTCAATGCATGGAGAGCAAAGGGTAACTTGTGAACCTCAGCTTTCAATGTGTGGAGAGCAAGGGGTAACTTGTGGACCTCATTTTTCGTTGTTTGGAGATAAAGGGGTAACTTGTGGACCTCATATTTCATTGTGTGGAGAGAAAGGGGTAACTTATGGACCTCATCTTTCATTGTGTGAAGACAAAGGGGTGACTTGCGGACCTCATCTTCCAATGTGTGGAGAGCAAGGGGTAACTTGTGGACCTCATCTTTCATTGTGTGGAGAGCAAGGGGTAACTCATGAACCTCATCTTTCATAGTGTGAAGACAAAGGGGTGACTTGCAGACCTCATCTTTCATTGTGTGAAGATCAAGGGGTAACTTATGGACCTCATCTTTCATTGTGTGAAGTCAAAGAGGTAACTTGTGGACCTCATCTTCCATTGTGTGGAGAGCAAGGGGTAACTTGTGGACCTCATCTTTCATTGTGTGGACAGTGAAGGGTAACGTTTGGACCTCATCTTACAATGGATACATGCAACAGATAGAAAATAAAGGGTCAGTGTGAAGCTACCAAAGAAAACAGCTCTCACCCAGTCTTAGCAAAGTTGGTCCAATAGGTCATGACCACAGCACTCAGCATGACGTCGTTCTTGGAGAAGTTACAGGGGAACAGGTCAGTAGCCCCCACCATGGGAACACCAAAGACATACGGCACTTCATCACCATGGGCTGCCTCGCCCCATTCCGGCCTCCCCTCTGCCTGGCAACGATGGTAAAAGGCATAGAAGAAAACAGGAGATTCGTATTCAGCGTGGAAGCGAGCTGTTGCCACAGCCGGTGCCACCCACTGATGGTCTGTAAAAAGGGCTAGCAGGGTCTTCCTCCTCATGTCGCCATTGTCGCGATCAGCCCAGTCAGTGTACATGAATTTGATGGTTTCACGTAGCACGTCTTTTCCATCTGGATAGCCATAGAGGTTGTCCACAAAATTGGACACTGTGAAGTCAAAGTAGCTGGCGGATATTCCGTCTTCACTCTCCAATGTGTCTTCTACAAATTTGAGGCCCTCTCCTTGGTTCACCCCCATCAGTATATCGTAGTTAAGAAACTCTCCTTGTTCCATCAAAATCTCTGGATCATCTGGAACTACGTCTCCATCCACAACAGGACCAAAGGCGATGTGGTATCGAGCTGGCTGGATGTCCTGGTCCACCAGGTCTCTGTACGGCTTCCGCCTGAGGCAGCTGACCATCTCATTGTTGTCTGGGTAGTCACATCCCACCTTGGCCGCCAACATACGAGTGTACTTCAGGGGTTCATAGTTGACGGACCAGCTAGCTATGGCTGTACCACTCTGTGCAATGGCTTTCTGGAAGAGACCTACAAATAGAAAGAGAAGGAATATTGAGAAACAAACCTTTGAGAGTGAGTATTCCCCACAGCGAGCATAAGCAACCCCCAAACTGAGGCTGAGTACTACCCGAAACGAAGATTAGTACCCCTAGCTGAGACCTAATAACCCCACACTGAGGATCAGTGGCCCCCAACTTGGGCTGAGTACTCACCACACTGAGGATTTGTAACCTGTTTATTACCCAGAGTATCATGGCGGGCACACAGCAGGTGTGGAATGGAATCACAAAGACCAGCCACAAACTGATGAGACCAACATTTGCATAAAACGCTATTGTCCCGGTTGTGCACAGTTTTTTGCTGACTTGGAATGACCTGACTACTCTCTTGCCTTCCACCTAGCTTGACACCTGCCTGGACCTGAGTATTCTCTTGCCTGCCACCTAGCTTGACACCTGCCTGGACCTGAGTATTCTCTTGCCTGTCGCGTGGTATGACACCTGCCTGGACCTGAGTATTCTCTTGCTTGTCGCCTGGTATGACCCCTGCCTGGACTTGGTGACTCTCTTTCCTGTCATCTTCCTTGACCCTTGCATGGACCTGACTATTCTCTTGCCTATCGCCTGGTATGACCCCTGCCTCTTGCCTGCTGTGTTCCTTGATCCTTGCATGGACCTGACTACTCTCTTGCCCACCACCCTCCTCGACCCCTGTATGGACTTGACTACTCTCTTTTCTGTCACCTTTTTAGACCCCCTGCCTGGACCTGACTAATCCCTTGTCTGCCACCTTGCAGTACCCCTGCCTGGACCTGACCAGTCTCTTGTCTGCCACCTACCTCCACCCCTGCTTGGACCAGACTACTCCCTTTTCTGATGCCTTAATTGACCCCTGCCTAGACCTGAATACTCTCTTGCCTGCTGCCTGGCATGGCCCCTGCTTGGACCTGACCACTCTCTTGCCTGCCACCTGGCAGCATCACTGTCTGGACTTGACTACTGTCTTGCCTGCCACCTGCCATGACTCCTGCCTGGACCTGACTACTCATATGCCTGCCACCCTCTTTGACCCCTGCCTGGACTTGACTACTCTTTTCTGCCACTTTCTTTAACCCCCTGCCTAGACCTGACTACTCTCTTCTTTGCCACCTTCCTTGACCCCTGCCTGGGCCTCACTAATCTCTTGTCTGTCACCTAGCATAACCACTGCCTGGAGCCAACCAGTCTCTTGCCTGCCACCTACCTCCACCCTTGCCTGGGCCAGACTACTCCCTTTTCCAACTCCTTCCTTGACCCCTGCCTAGACCTGAATACTTTCTTGCCTGTTGCCTAGCATGTCCCCTGTCTGGACCTGACCATTATTTTGCCTGCCACCTGCCTTGACTCCTGCCTGGACCTGACTACTCTTATGCCTGCCACCCTCTTTGACTCCTGCCTGGACCTGACTACTCATTGCTTGCTGCCTTCCTTGACCTGGCTGGCTCTGAGGAAGAGGCAAGTCCTCAAAACGTGTTAGCCTGTTGGAGGTCCAGGGTCCCTACTGTGAGAAGCTATGCATGGTGGACTGGCTCTGAGGAAAAGGCAAGTCCTCAAAATGCATTAGCCTGTTGGAGGTCCAGGGTCCCTACTGTGAGAAGCTATGCATGGTGGACTGGCTCTGAGGAAGAGGCAAGTCCTTGAAACACGTTAGCCTGTTGGAGGTCCAGGGATCCTATTGTGAGAATCTATGCATGGTGGACTGGCTCTGAGGAAAAGGCAAGTCCTCGAAATGCATTAGCCTGTTGGAGGTTCAGGGTTCCTATTGTGAGAATATAGAATAAAAATGTGTTTTAAGGTAATGCACCAGGCCGGTGCGCCCTCTGTTTGTTTTCTTTATGACCCCTGTCTGGACTGGACCTCCCTCTTGAATGGCGCTTTTCATGATCCCTGCTTGGACCTGACTACTCTCTTGCCTGCTACCTGCCACAACCTCTGCCTGGAATAGACTACTTTAATGCCTGCAACCTGCCACGTCTCCTACCTGGACTGAGGACCACTAGGGTATCCAGACCATCTCCAACATTAGGAGCTCTGGTGAAGACCTACTGATATTTAGACTCTGTGCCTTGAGTGAGCCCAGGGGCACCAATACACAGGCTTAGTCTCTAGGACAGCCTTTCTCAACCTTTTCAACACAGAGGAACCCTTGAAATTACTTTTCGTTCTAGGGGAACCCCTGCTAAAAATGACTGTATCTACAGCTCATGATACATTCTTGTGATGGTCGGTGGGAAGAACGTTCCTTACACTTGTGGTCATTGAGAAGAACTACCCCCTTATAGATTGCTAAAAATATGAATGGTGTCAACGCAGGGGTGTATTTAGGTTTTGTGCTGCCCTAGGCCCCAACAGAAATTGACCAACACTCCCCCTTCCCCCTCCCATGGAGAGAGCCTGCCATTGACCAACAACACCCCTGCCCCCCACTCGGGAGAGCCTTCCACTACCCCTCCCGGCGATAGAGAAATATACACTCATCTTCAAAGCTCCAGACATGCCTGGGAACGAGAGTCAGGCTCTACATACACCATCAAGCAGCCTGCAGCCTCTCTTGGATCCCACCTGCTTCCCATGGCGCGTCTCTTCTTTCATCCCTTCTTCTGAGGGGAGGTGCTGCCCCCCTGAAAAATGCCGCCATAGACAAGTGCCTTGTTTGCCCCTGGTCAATGGGAACCTATTTCAGAGACGGATATTGCTTGTTGCTCTAGGAACCCCTAGCAACCTCTGTAGGAACCCTAGGGCTCCATGGAACCCTGGTTGAGAAACCCTGCTGTGGGATCTCTGACTAAGCCTGTCCCTAGGCTGAAATGTATCAGCTTGGGGGAGGTCCCAGGCGGGATGTCCACTGAGCACATATGAAATTCTGACATCATCAGCGTGCAGCCGGTCTTTGGGATTCAGCCTTTTATGGGGAGCATGGACAAGCTCCATCCTGATCTTTGGACACTGGCATGCTACAGCATGGATCTCTTCTATCTCCCCAAACGGGAAAAAGGGGTTCAACGCCATCGCAAAGCTCAGGTTGGACAATAAACACAAAATGAACACCAGTCCTATGAAGACATCCGACATGAAGATGACCCGGGCAGAACATTACATCTTAAAAAACCCCCCAAGAAACTGTTCCATAAAACTTGAGTTCAAACTTTGGGCAATTCCTCCTCGAGTGAACGAAGAGCTCATGCGGAAAGGAGAAGCACCGTGGAATTCTGGGAGATCGGATTTGATCCCGATTCAGAACTAGGGATAGGGTTTGGATTTTCGACATCACAACCAATGACGTATCCCTGACTCTTCCTATCTGCCGGCATGGAGATTCCCCTGCCAAGAGCCGAACGTAAATAAAGGGGGCCAGAGATGTTGGCTGACACCATTGACCAAATATGGCCATATTTGGTCAATGACATCATCCAGTATTTCCCCAACAAGCCCAATTACAGCAGCCGGCATCCTCTCAATGAGCCCCAAGCCGGGCTCATCAGGTGGCAATAACTTTCATTCGGTTCCAGGGGCGGATTGACAACTCATGGGGCCCCTGGGCAATAGGGGATCATGGGGCCCCTGTGTCCTTGCCCAAACTCAAAAAAGCCTATCAAAAGGGAACCAGGGGCATCTCATGGGGCCCCCTACTGACCCTTCGGGCAGTGCCGAGTTTCCAAATGGTTAGTCCGCCCCTGTTCGGTTTGCATTAACATTTGCAGATTGAGATATTTTTGCAAACTTGAACCCGAGCACGTTCGTCCATCACTGGTCATAACTGCACACTGGGGGCGGGATTTACTAAAGCTGGAGGGTGCAGAATCTGGTGGCATCCAATCCGCTTCCAGGTTCTATTGTCAACACTTCATCGCAAAAGCTGATTGGCTACTAGACACGAGCAGAACGAAAACATTTGTTTAGTTAATTTGATGATTTTGTTTTGTTGCATTCCTAACGAACTTTAGTTGTCTTTAGTTTGTTCTTTTTCAACCGGGTTCAGATTTTCCCCACGGATTGAAATCCAATTTGAATTGAAAATAGCAAATTGATCCGAATTCATTGCGATGAGTAGCTGGTTCTTTTCTATTCGAAATTTGAATTTCTATTCTATATTTTTTCTATTCTATTTATTTTTTTTTCTATTCTATTCCTTTATTTTCTGTTTTATTCTATTTTATTTTATTCTGTTCTTTTCAAAATTAGAATTTCGGAAGACGGCTATGTTCTTTCTATTTTTATCTAATCTATTTTATTCTAAGCCATTCTATTTTTTCTATTCTATTCTGTTTTTTATTCTCTTCTTTTCTGTTCTATGCTTTTCGAAATTTGAATTTCAGAAGACGGCTATATTCTTTTTATTTCATTCTATTCTATTTAAAATTCCAATTTCGAAAGATGGCTATATAAAATTTTTTCTATTCAAAAGATGACTGCGTTTATTCTATTCTATTTTTTCTATTCTATTCTATTATTTTCTACTCTATTCCTTTATTTACTATTCTGTTCTTTTATATTCTTTTCTAATCTGTTTTATTCTATTCTTTTCAAAGTTTGAATTTCGGATGACAGCTATATTCTTTCTATTTTATTCTAATCTATTCTATTTTTTCTATTTTAGTTTCTATTCTTTTTTATTCTATTCTAAAATGTTATATTCTATTCTGTTTTATTCTCTTCTATTCTTTTCGAAAATATTCTATTCTATTTTTTCTATTCTATTCTATTATTTTCTACTCTATTCCTTTATTTTCTATTTTGTTCTTTTATATTCTTTTCTAATCTGTTTTATTCTTTTCTATTCTTTTCAAAGTTTGAATTTCGGATGACAGCTATATTTTTTTTATTTTATTCTAATCTATTCTATTTTTTCTATTCTTTTCTTTTAGTTTCTATTCTTTTTTATTCTATTCTTTAATTTTATATTCTATTCTGTTTTGTTCTCTTCTATTCTTTTCAAAAATATTCTATTCTATTATTTTCTATTCTATTCCTTTTATTTACTATTCTGTTCTTTTATATTCTTTTCTAATCTGTTTTATTCTTTTCTATTCTTTTAAAGTTTGAATTTTGGATGACAGCTATATTCTTTCTATTTTATTCTAATCTATTCTATTTTTTTTCTATTCTTTTAGTTTCAATTCTTTTTTATTCTATTCTTTAATTTTATATTCTATTCTGTTTTATTCTCTTCCATTCTTTTCGAAAATATTCTATTATTTTCTATTCTATTCCTTTATTTACTATTCTGTTCTTTTATATTCTTTTCTAATCTGTTTTATTCTTTTCTATTCTTTTCAAAGTTTGAATTTCAGATGACAACTATATTCTATTCTATTTTATTCTAATCTGTTCTGTTTTTCTATTATTTTATTTTCTATTTTTTTTTATTGTATTCTTTAACTTTATATTCTATTCTGTTTTATTCCTTTCTATTCTATTTTATTCTATTCTTTTCGAATTTCGAAAGATGGCTATATTCATTCTATTCTATTCAAAAGATGGTTGCATTTATTCTATTCTATTTTTTCTATTCTATTCATTTCTATTCTATTATTTTCTATTCTATGCCTTTATTTACTATTCTATTCTTTCTTTATTCTTTTCTATTCTTTTCAAAGATTGAACATCAAATTTTTTTTCCAAGTCTCAATTCGGAACGAAACGAGCCACACACGTCCATTGGCTACCGTGCACAGCGACACCAGCTTTTGCACTCTCCAGTTCTAGTCATTTAACCCCACTGAGGAGGAGGAAGAAGAGTGCCGCGCACAGAACGGAAAGGATTAAAGTTTCAAGATGCAGTGAAGGTAACTCAGCAGTTTTTGTTTTTCTGAGTCCCCTTGGTGTCACTTTTATCACCTGTTGATCCTGCCAGTAGATCCATTATTTGTCAGCTTGTTGGACAGGAACAGGGTGTGTTTTAGGAGCGCCTAGTACGAACCTTCGTCTGACTTGGTTAATAGGTACAAATATTTATCGATTATAAACATCAGATATATCCAACATGTCTCTGGGGAAAGGCCTCCCGTAGTTCAGCCTGGACAGAGCTCACTAGAAAGCCTGGGGTGAGGGCTAAACATAGGCCAGTAGCAGCTACCTTCCTCACTACTAGGATGCTCGGATGTCTCAGTGTCATTTTGTCCTGGACCAGTTATTTCTGGAGAACTTCATAAATATTTAACAATGGACTGTTTGTTCAAGACCTGAAGAAGGGGTTCTCCCGAAACCCGTTGGCTATATCCAGGGGCGGACTGACAACTCATGGGGCCCCTGGGCAATAGGAGATCATGGGTTCCCTGTGTCCTCGCCCACACCCAAAAAAGCCTATGAAAAAGCCAATGAAAGGTACCAGGGGCATCTCATGGGGCCCCCTACTGACCCTGGGCCCTTGGGCAGTGCCCAAGAGCACCCCAGGTCAGTGTTATATGGTTTTTCCCAAACCGTGGAACGTTCACCTTTGCTGGACAACTTATTCTGGTACAGGAAGCTGAAAAATAATGGACCTACTCGTAGTTCAGTCTGGACAGAGCTCACTAGAAAGCCTGGGGTGAGGGCTAAACATAGACCAGTAGCAGCTACCCTTCCTTGCTACTAGGATGCTCGAATGTCTCAGTGTCATTTTGGCCTTGACCAGTTATTTCTGGAGAACTTCATCCATATTTAACAATGGACTGTTTGTTCAAGAACTGAAGAAGGGGTTCTCCCGAAAACCCGTTGACTATATCTGATGTTATCAATCAAGAAGTATTTTATCGGAATCACCAAGCAAGACGAACATTTGTACTAGGGCCTCTTAACCAGTCTAGGGCCAGAACCTGGTCCCCATATACCACACTTCCAGCACAGGGTGGGGTGACCACCTAAAGTTGAATTATCTCAGCTCCAACTCCAGCAGCAGGTTTCTTTTATTTGGGGAAAAACGTAAACCATATGACCAAAAGATGACCATCGTGAGCACCCCAGGTCAGTGTTATATGGTTTTTCCCAAACCGTGGAACGTTCACCTTTGCTGGACAACTTATTCTGGTACAGGAAGCTGAAAAATAATAGACCTACTCGTAGTTCAGCCTGGACAGAGCTCACTAGAAAGCCTGGGGTGAGGGCTAAACATAGACCAGTAGTAGCTACCCTTCCTCGCTACTAGGATGTTCGAATGTCTCAGTGTCATTTTGGCCTTGACCAGTTATTTCTGGAGAACTTCATCCATATTTAACAATGGACTGTTTGTTTAAGAACTGAAGAAGGGGTTCTCCCGAAAACCTGTTGGCTATATCTGATGTTATCAATCAAGAAGTATTTGATAGGAATCACCAAGTGAGATGAACATTTGTACTAGGGCCTCCTAACTAGTCTAGGGCCAGAACCTGGTCCCCATATACCACACTTCCACCACAGGGAGGGTGGCCACCTAAAGTTGAATTATCTCAGCTCCAACTCCAGCAGCAGGTTTCTTTTAGTTGGGGAAAAACTTAAACCGTATGACCAAAAGATGACCATCGTGAGCACCCCAGGTCAGTGTTATATGGTTTTTCCCAAACTGTGGAACGTTCACCTTTGCTGGACAACTTATTCTGGTACAGGAAGCTGAAAAATAATGGACCTACTCGTAGTTCAGTGTGGAGAGAGCTCACTAGAATGCCTGGGGTGAGGGCTAAACATAGACCAGTTGTAGCTACCCTTCCTCGCTACTAGGATGTTCGGATGTCTCAGTGTCATTTTGGCCTTGACCAGTTATTTCTGGAGAACTTCATCCATATTTAACAATGGACTGTTTGTTCAAGAAGTGAAGAAGGGGTTCTCCCAAAAACCCGTTGACTATATCTGATGTTATCAATCAAGAAGTATTTTATAGGGCCTCCAAACTAGTCTAGGGCCAGAACCTGGTCCCCATATATCACACTTCCATCACACATCAAATTAAAGGTTGGGGTGACCACCTAAAGTTGAATTCTCTCAGCTCCAACTCCAGTAGTAGGTTTCTTTTATTTTGGGAAAAACTTAAGCTGCATGACTAAAAGATGACCATCGTGAGCACCCCAGGTCAGTGTTTTATGGTTTTTCCCAAACCGTGGAACATTCACCTTTACTGGACCCTTCTCTTTCTTTCTTTTTCTACTATTAGTCATACGTTAGTTGGTTGTACGAGGCTTCTAATGCTTTAGATGACTATGACTTTGTCTGTAATCTGAAACTAGTGACCAGTGGTTTTTCCCTTTCTGTGTCTCCTACCTCTTCCCTCCCGGTTCTCCTCCCTTCTCCCAAGCCCACCACTGGGTTAGCCTTCTTTGATGTTTTTGACCACGCATAAGTGATGTACTCTGCTTTTGGGCAGGGATTAAGCATTGCCTCTAATGTTTTCTGTTCAACCCATGTTCTCTTTATTGTATTGAGACTAATTACTATGTTGCGACCCTTGTTCAGCCATTGTCTCTGTTAATTATAAAAGAAAAAACAAAAATCTTCTTCAATAAATACTATTGAAACTAAAAAGCAGCCATTCTAAACCAGGGTTCTGTGGATCCCTAGGGTTCCTTCATGAGTTGCTGGGGTTTCATAAACCAGGGGTCTCCATACTTTTTTAAAGAACGGGCCAGCTCACTGTCCTTTCGAGTGGCCCATTGTTGCCAGTGGGAATAGAAAATGCCTTGAGGTTGGTGGCCAGTGGCAGTAAAGAAAATTACATAGTGCCTGTGGACAGTAAAAGGAGGAATAGTGTCCCATTGTTGGTGTCAGTGGGAGAAATGGTGTCCCATCATTGGTGTCAGTGGGAGGAATAGTGCCTCATCATTGGTGTCAGTGGGAGGAATAGTGCCCCATCATTGGTGTCAGTGGAAGGAATAGTTTCCCATCATTGGTGTCAGTGGGAGGAATAGTATCCCATCATTGGTGTCAGTGGAAGGATTCGTGCCCCATCATTGGTATCAGTGGGAGGAATATTGCCCCATCATTGGCATCAGTGGGAGGTATAGTGCCCCATCATTGGTCTCAGTGGGAGGAATAGTACCCCATAATTGGTGTCAGTGGGAGGAATAGTGCCCCATCATTGGTGTCAGTGGGAGGAATAGTGCCCCATCATTGTTGTCAGTGGGAGGAATAGTGCCCCATCATTGACGTCAGTGGGAGGAATAGTGCCCCATCATTGGTGTCAGTGGGAGGAATAGTACCCCATCATTGATGTCAGTGGGAGGAATAGTGCCCCATCATTGGTGTCAGTGGGAGGAATAGTACCCCATCATTGATGTCAGTGGGAGGAATAGTGCCCCATCATTGGCGTCAGTGGGGGGAATAGTGCCCCATCATTGGTGTCAGTGGGAGGAATAGTACCCCATCATTGATGTCAGTGGGAGGAATAGTGCCCCATCATTGATATCAGTGGGAGGAATAGTGCCCCATCATTGGTGTCAGTGGGAGGAATAGTACCCCATCATTGATGTCAGTGGGAGGAATAGTGCCCCATCATTGGCGTCAGTGGGGGGAATAGTACCCCATCATTGGCGTCAGTGGGAGGAATAGTGCCCCATCATTGGTGTCAGTCGCGGGAATAGTGCCCCATCATTGGTGTCAGTGGGAGGAATAGTGCCTCATCATTAGTGTCAGTGGGAGGAATAGTGCCCCATCATTGGCATCAGTGGGAAGAATAGTGCCCCATCATTGATGTCAGTGGGAGGAATAGTGCCCCATCATTGGTGTCAGTGGGAGGAATAGTGCCCCATCATTGATGTCAGTGGGAGGAATAGTGCCCCATCATTGGTGTCAGTGGGAGGAATAGTGCCCCATCATTGGTGTCAGTGGGAGGAATAGTGCCCCATCATTGGTGTCAGTGGGAGGAATAGTGCCCCATCATTGGTGTCAGTGGGAGGAATAGTGCCCCATCATTGGTGTCAGTGGGAGGAATAGTGCCCCATCATTGGTGTCAGTGGGAAGAATAGTACCCCATCATTGATGTCAGTGGGAGGAATAGTGCCTCATCATTAGTGTCAGTGGAAAAGAATAGTGTCCCATCGTAGGTATTTAAAGAGAGGAATGGTGCCCCAACATTGGTGTCAATGGAAGGAATTGTGCTCCATTGTTGGTATCAGTGGAAAGAATAGTGTCCCATCGTAGGTATTAGTCAGAGGAATGGTGCCCCAACATTGGTGTCAATCGAAGGAATAGTGTCCCATCGCTGGTGTCAGTGGCAGGAAAAGTGCCCCATTGTTGGTATTAGTGGGAGGAATAGGGCTCCATCATTGATGTCAGTGGGAGGAAGTGTGTTTCAACGTTTATATCAGTGGAAGGAATTATGACCCATCATTGGTGCCAGTGGAAGGAATAGGGCCCCACTGTTATCGTCAATGAGAGGAATTATGCCCCACTGTTGGTGTCAGTGGGAAGAGTGGGAAGAATGGTGCATCATCATTGGTTTCAGTTGAAGGAAATAACGCCTTTTATCAAGGACTGGAATAGTGCCCAAAGGGTCGCATAAAGCCAAACAAAGGGCTGCAGCTGACTCTTGGGCCACAGTTTGGAGACCACTCTCTAAAACCATGGCTAATTTACCTCCCATTTAATGATGCCTGTTAAGATCCAATGCCACTGGGCAGAAGCAGCTTCATGACACCAAGGATCTTTTTCGCTGTCTGTAAAGAGGGCATCTTGACCACCACTGTAAAGGGGGCAATCTTACCACTGGCCACCACTGTAAGGGTCATTTTTCTCACTGATCTCCAATGAATTGGTTTTAGCTGGGGTTCCTCAAGACCTGAAAATGATTTCAAGGGTTCCTCTGGGGAAAACATGTTGAGAAAGGCTGCTTTAAAGCCTAACTCCAGCATACTAAGCTTAGAATGGTGCTCAAAGCCGGAGACCAAGCTCCCACTGTCCTCAGGTAAGAGGTGCAGGCTGCCTAAAATCCCATTATTTCAAGAGTTCTTCTGGGGCAAAAAAGATTGAGAAAAGCTGCTTTAAAGCCTAACTCCAGCATACCAAGCTTAGAACAGCGCTCAAAGCCAGAGACTGAGCTCCCATGGTCCTCAGGTAAGAGGTGCAGGCTGCCAAGAAGCCCATTATTTCAAGGGTTCCTCTGGGGCAAAAATGTTCAGAAAGGCTGCTTTAAAGCCTAACTCCAGCATACCAAACTTAGAATGGTGCTCAAAGCCAGAGGCCGAACTTCCACCATCCTCGGGTAAGAGGTGCAGACTGCCAAGAAGCCCATCAGAGGCAGTACATGCATGAAATCAAGAAGGCGCCATAATATAGGCATCAAAATGGCTTCAGCCGACAAGTCTCCACCAAAGGCCCCACCCTCTGATGCATTTCATCCTGCCCACCCTGGCAAAATGCATCAGTGGGTGTGGCTTTTGGTGGAGACTCATAGGCTGAAGCAGTTTTAAAGCCTATACTATGGTGGCTGGTTGGGGGAGCGGTGCCTTCTTGATTTCTAACTCCAGCATAACTGATTTTTTTAGTTTTGGATAGAGTGGAAAAGAATATATGTTTTGTTCAGATTTGTAATTCTGTAGGTGAACCCTACTGTGCAGTTTTCCAGACTTCCTGTACTTGTGACACCTGCAAGAGGAAGGGGGGTAGTGGTTGTCACTGGGACAGGTATGCATATATTGGATATCCATGTGTCAAGTTCATTTTAGGAAGGCCACAAAAAGATCCTTGGTGTCATGAAGCTTGAGGCATCCCCCCCCCCCCCCCAAACTCCAATGGATCCATGACCGTTTTTTTTTTCATTTCATCGATTCGGTTCTGCACATTATATCTTATAGATTTTGTAGTCTACCCTAACATTAGATATGTGGATCAATGATGAATCTACTGACCTTCAGAGTGGTGGGACAGGATGAGAAGGCTGACGCAGGACGCCCCAGCTCCCGACCCAAAGATGGTAATTCTCTCCGGGTCCCCTCCAAAATGGCCGATATTTTCTTCCAACCATCGCAACGCTTGAATCTGGTCCAAAAGGCCGTAATTACCTTTTGCCGCCTGTTCCCCCGTACTCATGAACCCTGGAGGGATATGAAGACACAAAAAGTGAAAACAGGTAAAAGTAGGAAGATTTAGAGCCGCCTTTTTGCATCCTTTTTAACACTGAAGAACACTTGAAATAAATGTCAGATCTCAGGGAACCCATGGTAATAATTACTTTGTAATAATTACTTTATGTAAAGCGAATGGTACATTAGCGTAAATAATGAGTTGTAGATATAAAAAGAATAAGGAATGTGACACACTTAGCATATCTGACACCCAGGGCTTTTCTATGCCACAAAATTATTTATAGTAATAATAATGAAATGAATAATACCATTGGGTGGAAAATAAATGTAGACAGTGAAAATGGTAGTATTCCCTCAAATGGTCAACGGTGAAGAAACGCCCACTTAAAATGAAATATGTGTGTAGGTGATCAGTGGAGAATGGCCTTCCTATATATATATATAGCTGGCCAGTGAAGATGGACCTTCTTATATGGGTGGTCAGTGGAGAAGATCCTTCTTATATGGGTGGTCAGTGGAGAAGATCCTTCTTATATGGGTGGTCAGTGGAGAAGATCATTCTTATATGGGTGGTCAGTGGAGAAGATCATTCTTATATGGGTGGTCAGTGGAGAAGATCATTCTTATATGGGTGGTCAGTGGAGAAGATCCTTCTTATATACTGTAAGTGGTCAGTGGAAATGGCCCTTCCTAAATATGTGTGTAGGTAGTCAGGGGAGATGGTCCGTCTTATATAAATGGTCAGTGGAGAAGGCATTTCTAATATAAGTTTTTGTAGGTAGTTAGTGGAGAAGGTCCTCCTTATATGCTCTAGGGGTATAGGTGGTCAGCAGAGAAGGACCTTCTTATACTGTATAGGTGGTCAGTGGAGAAGAGCCTTCTTATCTTGCTGTATATTTGGTCGTGGGCAATTCCTTCCTATATAGATGTAAAGGTGATCAGTGCAGAAGGGCCTTCATATATAATACTGTATAGGTGGTCAGTGGAGAAGGACCTTCTTATATAGGTGGTCAGTGGAGAAGAGCCTTCTTATCTTGCTGTATATTTGGTCGTGGAAAATTCCTTCCTATATACAGTAGAAGTAAAGGTGATCAGTGCAGAAGGGCCTTCATATATACTAGGTGTAAAGGTGATCAGTGCAGAGGGGCCTTCATATATAATACTGTATAGGTGGTCAGTGGAGAAGGACCTTCTTATATAGGTGGTCAGTGGAGAAGAGCCTTCTTATCTTGCTGTATATTTGGTCGTGGAAAATTCCTTCCTATATGCAGTAGAAGTAAAGGTGATCAGTGCAGAAGGACCTTCATATATACTAGGTGTATAGATGGTCAGGGAGAAGGACCTTCTTATATAGGTGGTCAGTGGAGAAGAGACTTCTTATCTTGCTGTATATTTGGTCGTGGACAATTCCTTCGTATATAGGTGTAAAGGTGATCAGTGCAGAAGGGCCTTCATATATACTAGGTGTATAGGTGGTCAGGGAGAAGAGGCTTCTTATATGGGTATATAGGCGGTCAGCAGAGAAAGGCCCTCTTATATAGGTGTATAGGTCGTAGGGGAGAGGAGCCTCCTTATATAGGTGTATAAGTGGTCAGCAGAGAAATGCTGGTTTATAGGCAGTCTGTGGAATTGGTCATTCTTATATAGGCTTATAGGTGGTCAGTAGAGAAGGGCCTTCCTATAAAGCTGTATAGGTGGTTAGTGGACAAGGACCTTCTTATATAGATTTAAAGGTGGTCAGTGGAAGAGGTACTTCTAATATAGCTGTATACTTGGCCAATGAAGGAGGGCCTTCTTATATAGGTGCATAGGTGGTCAATGGAGAAGGGCCTTCTTATGTATTTATATAGGTGGTCAGTGAAGAAGAGTCTTCTTATGTATTTATATAGGTGGTCAGTGAAGAAGAGTCTTCTTATGTAGTTATATAGGTGGTCAGTGGAGAAGGGTCTTCTTATCTAGCTGTATCGTCGGTCATGGACAAGGCTTTCTTATATAGGTGCATCAGTGCAGAAGGGCCTTCTTATCTAGTTATATAGGCATTCAGCAGAGAAGGGCCTTCTTATATAGGTGTATAGGTGGTAGGGCAGAAGGACCTTCTTCTATAGGTGCATAAATACTCAGCAGAGAAGCGTCTTCTTAAATAGGTGTATAGTTGGTCCATGGAATAAGACATTCTTATATAGGTGTATAGTTAGTCAATGGAGAAAGGTCTTATTATGTAGTTATATAAGTGGTCAGTGAAGAAGGACCTTCCTATGTAGTTATATAGGTCGTCAGTGGAGGAGGACTTCTTATTTAGTTATATACTGTAGGTGGTCAGTAAAGAAGGACCTTCTTATGTAGTTATATAGGTGTTCAGTGAAGAAGGACCTTCCTATGTAGTTATATAGGTGTTCAGTGAAGAAGGACCTTCCTATGTAGTTATATAAGTGGTCAGTGAAGAAGGACCTTCCTATGTAGTTATATAAGTGGTCAGTGGAGGAGGAATTCTTATTTAGTTATATAGGTGGTCAGTGAAGAAGGACCTTCTTATCTAGTTATATAGGTGGTCAGTGAAGAAGGACCTTCTTATCTAGTTATATAGGTGGTCAGTGAAGAAGGACCTTCTTAAGTAGTTATATAGGTGGTCAGTGAAGAAGGACCTTCTTATGTAGTTATATAAGTGGTCAGTGGAGGAGGAATTCTTATTTAGTTATATACAGTGGGCGGTCAGTGGGGCAGAACATTCTTATATAGGTTTAAAGGTGGTCAGTTGAAAAGGTCCTTCTTATATAGGTGTATACGTGGTCAGGGGAGAAGAGCCTTTTTATATAGATGTATAAGTAGTCAGCAGGGAATAGCCTTACTATATAGACGTAAATGTGGTCAGAATAGAGGGGCCCTCTTATATAGGTGGTCAGTGGAGAAAGGCCTTCTTATGTAGGTATATAGGTGGTCAGTGGAGAAAGGCCTTCTTATGTAGGTATATAGGTGGTCAGTGGAGAAAGGCCTTCTTATGTAGGTATATAGGTGGTTAGTGGAGAATGGCTTTGTTGGACTGGTAGCTATTACAAAGATTGTTTACCTGACAGATTGATAAACAGATTATTGATGCAATTGGTCTGTGATTGGGGGAGCAGAAACTGTTTGATGCACAAGGAATCCTTAGGACCTTCTGGAGGAACCACAGGGTTTCACAGAACCCTGGATGAGAAAACCTGATTTAGAGAATTAATTTTGCTAAGGTTGTGTGAAGGACACCGAGATATCTTTTGTATGGTTTCACCCTCATTATGGAAAAGGTGAATGCTGTTAAAAGCTTTCCACGGTGGCTAAACACAGTATAGTGACAGTTGTTCTTTGGGAATATGGTGCCATTCTTTGGCTCCTTTTCACCCTGCCCCATGAAGCAAAACCAGTCACGTGATGAATCTGGTTTGACCTTTCTGGACCAACACAGCTGAAGATATTGAAGGCCAAAGGGGATCTGTAGCATCTCACACGGTAAATGCAACATTAGCAATAACTGATCTGATATCATTTCCTGAGAATTTCTGAGGATTTTGGTTGTTAATGAGAGTTTGAGCTTCTCTACTAATTGGCTCTTGTAACCTTTTCATGAAACATTGTGCTTAGACGAGGTGTACAGTGAGAGTTCTAATTGCTTTCCTGGAAGGGGAATTGGCTCTTCTGCAATTATTGTTTTTTAATGCGGACTTTCTGCAAGCTGCTGGTATAGGTTACCCAAAACCTGCTTCAAAGGGAATGTACTGTATAGTCATTGAAATGATTTTTTAGCCATACACCATATAGCCAAGAGTACGAGAACCCCCCCTCCAATGGCTGAGTTCAGGTGAAGGGTCCTGGTAATGCTATATCATACAAAGACATTGTAGATAATTGTATTTTTCCAACCTTGTGGTCACAGTTTGGCGAAGACTCTTTTCTGTTCCAGCATGACTGAAACAAAGCCAGCTCCCAGGGCTGGGACAAGGGGTGGGCAGGAAAGGCGGCTGCCCTGGTGGTATCATATGGGATGGGGGGTGCTGAATGGAGAGTTCCTACCTATAAGCTGGCAGGAGTAATGACAGCAGCTTCAGACTGGTGCTGGGGATGAGTATTTGTGTTAGGAGGGGGGAGGGAGAAGAGGATAAGCGCTAGTAGGGGGGTTTGGGGAGAATATGAGCTGGGGGAAGGGGATTGGGGGGAGAGGATTTGTACTGGGAAGAGGAACTTTGGGGGTGGCAGTGGCATGAGATTTATTTTAGGAGGCAAAGATGGGGGGGAGGATTTTTGCTGGAAGGGGGGATGGTGGGGGTAAAGATGTGTGCTGGGTTGGGGATTTTAGTGGGGGGGGGATTTGTACTGGAAGATGGGAAAATTTTGCTTGGGGAGAATTGTGGCTTACAAAAGTAATATATGCTTAGGGGTAAGATTACGGGGGAGAGGGAAGGGATTTTTGCTGACACATAATGCTTGTACATTTTAGAGGGGGGGTGCCATTTGGCATCTTTGCCCTGGGCACTAGATGACCTTGTCCTGGCACTGCCAGCTCCGTAAAGATATGGTTCAACCAGTTTGGAGTGGAGGAAGTCAGGTGTCCTGTACAGAGCCTTGACCTCAAACCCTACTGAACACATTTGGGAAGGAACGTCGATGGTGAGTCAGGTCTTCTCATCCAACATAAGTACCTGACCTCACAAGTGTTCTTTTGGCTAATTGGACACAAATTCCCACAGATACTCTCAAATAGTTTTCAGTAAACTACCCCAGAAGAGTAAAGCCAGCCCCATAAAAGCATGTTTTGTAGGGTTTGGTGTCGAAGAACTTGAATGTCCTGCACAGATACCTTAGCCCTACTGAACACCTTTGCGATGAACTGGAATGGGACAAGTCTTCTCATCCAACATCTCCATAAAGACATGGTTTGACTGGTTTGGTGTGGAGGAACTCGAGCATCCTGCACAGAAGCCTGAACTCAACCCTACTGAACACCTTTGCGATGAACTGGAATGGGACAAGTCTTCTCATCCAACATCTCCATAAAGACATGGTTTGACTGGTTTGGTGTGGAGGAACTCGAGCATCCTGCACAGAAGCCTGAACTCAACCCTACTGAACACCTTTGGAATGAACTGGAATGGGCCAGGTCTTCTCATCCAACATCTCCATAAAGACATGGTTTGACCATTTTGGTGTGAAGGAACTCGAGTGTCCTGCACAGAACCCTGACATCAACCCTACTGAACACCTTTGGGATGAACTGGAATGGGCCAGGTCTTCTCATCCAACATTTCCATAAAGTCATGGTTTCACCAGTTTGGTGTGAAGGAACTTGAGTGTGCTGCACAGAAGCCTGAACTCAACCCTTCTGAACACCTTTGGGATGAACTGGAATGGGCTAGGTGTTCTCAACCAACATCTCTATAAAGGCATGGTTTGACCAGTTTGGTGTGAAGGAACTTGGGTGTCCTGCACAGAACCCTGACATCAACCCTACTGAATACCTTTGGAATGAACTGGAATGGGCCAGGTCTTCTCATCCAACATCTCCATAAAGACATGGTTTGACCAGTTTGGTGTGAAGGAACTTGAGTGTGCTGCACAGAAGCCTGACATCAACTCTACTGAACACCTTTGGGATGGGCCAGGTCTTCTCATCCAACATCTCTATAAAGACATGGTTTGACTGGTTTGGTGTGGAGGAACTTGAGTGTGCTGCACAGAAGCCTGACCTCAACCCATTACACTTTTTATTAGGCTCTGTATGTTGAAAAGTTTTGCCTTCTCTGGCCTCCCCCCATCCCCATCAACTCATCAATGGAAATTATTTAAAAGAAACTTTTCCATTTTTATTGCATACCTTATTTTAGACCCAGTGATGTCATCACTAGTTCTATGTGCTTCTCTATGCAATGCAGACAAATCATGGCTGGTGGGAGGGGCAACATTGTGCTTTACAGTCAAGCTGTGGAGGAAAGCGCTTGATAACACTGGGCCTCCTCCAGCCAGGAAGTGAGGCGGATTTCTATCTGACTTGCTGTAGCTTCTAATGCACACTGTGAGAAACTCACAGTGTGCAGTGAAAGCACAGTAAACATCTTCAGTCCAGGAGAGGAGCCGGTACAACCGCACAAGACTGAAGGGAAGACCGGAGTGTGTCTATATCCGTATGGGAAGAAAAAGCTGTGAGGAACGTGGGATGACGGAAAGAGGAATTTACGGCGAGAAGGAGACACACGGGGGGGGTAAAGATGCGGAGGGCGGGCAATGGAGACAAGGCAACACTTACAAGGAAATGTCATAAGATTTACTGTCACTGTAGGGAGGGGGTCTTTACGGTAAGAGTGGCTAAACTGCGGAATTCCTTACCGCAGGAAGGTAGTAATGGCAAAATCAATGAAGGAACATAAAAAGAGGACGGAATGATTTTCTGACAACCAATAATATCCCCAGTTATAAGTAGTGAGGAGAGTCACAGGGAAGAAGAGGTAACTATTCAGAGCCAAGGAATTGATCCAGCTAAATCTGTGAGGTCAATGAGCGGCTATTTCCCGAGAGGACTGATTGGCTCCAATCGGGGGACCAAAACTGCCCGACAGAGAATCATTTCATCCTGTATAATGCAGGATGGAGAGCCGTAGGTTGGAACAGGACTTTTCTACTTGGGCAGTCCTTGGATTAAAGTGGAACTTTAGCCCTGGTTCACACCGAATGCGATTTCAAAGTGGTGCGATTTGGTCCAATTTCAAAGTGGTGCGATTTGGTTCAATTTCAAAGTGGTGCGATTTGGTCCCATTTCAAAGTGGTGCGATTTGGTCCCATTTCAAAGTGGTGCGATTTGGTCCCATTTCAAAGTGGTGCGATTTGGTCCAATTTCAAAGTGGTGCGATTTGGTCCCATTTCAAAGTGGTGCGATTTGGTCCCATTTCAAAGTGGTGCGATTTGGTCCCATTTCAAAGTGGTGCGATTTGGTCCCATTTCAAAGTGGTGTGATTTGACACAGGTGCGATTTCCCTGCCTTTTACCTCGTAGCCTAGGACAGTCCATTTGCACTGAAGTGGTGAAAAAGTAAGGCAGGGACTACTTTTCAAACTGAGCTACTTGAAATCGCATCGAATGCAGCTTCAGGTGCCGTTTGTAAATTGCATGCTGGGCTTAGTCAGAAGTCCTGCTTGATCACTGGCCCCTATTGCAGGCACGGCTATGTTAAAACATGAACGATAAGTGCCTCTAGTGTGTAAAATCCGGTAATACATTGTCTCACCCTGCTCTGCACATGCTCAGTTGCTCTGTGCTGAAAATGTAGAGGCCGATCTGTTGTCAGCCTAAAGATTTACTGCTGCTCAGGGGCTCTGGGCTTTTGGTAGCAGAATTTTTAATATGAATGTGGAATGTGTATTCCTTGGCAGCTTGGAAGAGTCGCCAAATTCTGATTTTATATATATATGTGCCTGCGTGGGTTTCCTCCGGGTTTCCTCCCACACACCCAGACATACTGGTAGGTTAATTGGATCCTGTCTAAGTTGGCCCTGGTATATGAATGTGAGTTAGGGACCTTAGATTGTACACCCCTTGAGGGTTAAGAATTGTTAAGTACTGATGTGAATGGACTATATATATATATAACATTTTTCATTTATTTATTTACTTTTAATTATTTAAGTATTTATTTCAGGTACTTTTATAGCGCCGTCAATTTACGCAGCACATTACACCCCTATATATATATGTAAAACGCTGGTTAATTGACGGCACTATATAAGTACCTGAAATAAATACTTAAATAATTAATAGTAAATAAATAAAATGTATAAATACAGTGAAGGAAATGTGTATTTGCCCCCTCTGATGCTGAATGTTCGCCCCCCACACAGAAATGATCGGTCTAACAATGGAATGTTCGCCCCTCACACAGAAATGATCGGTCTAACAATGGAATGTTCGGTGTAACACTGAGAGACAGAATACAACAACAAATTCAGCAGAAATGCGTCTAACAAATGATGACGGATCTGCATGTTCATGAGGGAAAGAAGGATTTGATCCCCTATCATTCAGCAGGATTTCTGGCTCCCAGGTGTCTCTCATACAGGTAACAAGCTGAGATTAGAAGCAGTCTCTTAAAGGGAGTGCTGCTAATCTCATTGTGTTACCTGTATAAAAGACACCTGTCCACAGGAGCTATCAAACCATCAGATTCCAAACTCTCCACCATGGCAAAGACCAAAGAGCTGTCCAAGGATGTCAGGGACAAGATTGTAGACCTACACAAGGCTGGACTGGGCTACCAAACTATGGCCAAGCAGCTTGGTGAGAAGGTGACAACAGTTGGTGCAATCATTCACAAATGGAAGAAACACAAAACAAGTGTCATTCTCCCTAGGTCTGGTATATATACAGTGCTTTGAAAAAGTCTTCCTCCCCCTGAAATGTCTCCCATGTTGTTGTTACAATGTATTTATTGGGATTGGATGTGATAGACCGACACAAAGTGGGACATAATTGTGAAGTGGAAGGAAAATGAGAAATGGTTTCCAACATTTGTGACCAATAAATCTGTGAAAAGTGTGGCGGCATTTGTATTCGGCCCCCCGGAGTCAATGCTTTGTAGGACCCCCTTTGGCTGCAATTCCAGCTTCAAGTCTTTTTGGGGATGTCTCTTTGCACATCTAGAGAGGGACATTTCTGCCCGTTCTTCTTTGCAGAATCCCTCAAGCTCTGTCAGATTGGATGGAGAGCGTCTGGGAACAGCAATTTTCAGGTCTGGCCACAGATTCTCCATTGGATTTGGGTCTGGACTGTGACTGGGCCATTCTAACACATGAAGATGCTTTGATCTGAACCATTCCATTGTAGCTCTGGCTGGATGTTTCGGGTCGTTGTCCTGCTGGAACAGGGGTGTAGATAAGGAGAGGAGAGTTGCCAACCATCCCTGCAGGCTGAGCCCTCGACATTTCCACTCGCCCACGAATGGAAATAAGGTGAGGGTGTCGAGCAGCGGTGGTACTAGGGGCGGTGGTGGGGGCGGTGACAAGCAGCGATCTCCTGTATGGCTTTCAATAAAGCAGCTGAAAGCTGTGGGAGGAAGAGGAGATGAAGCAACTTCCAGCTGCTTCATTGAAAGCCATACAGGAGATCGCTGCTTGTCACCGCCCCCGCCACCGCCCCTCCCACACTCCCCTAGTCCCAGCGCTGCTCACCGCCCCCAGCGCTGCACAAAACGGTTCAGTTTTCTTTCTGGCCCCTCCCACCACCGCTGTGTTCTTCTTAGTGCCCAGACCCTCCCCTCATCCTCTGTACCAATAGGAGAAGAGGGGAGAGAATCTGGATCTGCTCTGCTTCCCCCTGGGCCCGCCCACACTCCAGTCTGTGCAGCTTCAGAAGAGTTTTGGGCAGGACACTGAACACAGAGCAGGCGACAGTCACGACTCTAATGCTTCTGAAGGAGTCATGGTGAGTCTTACCTCCCTTCCTTCCACCCCCCCTTCCTTCCTTCCATCCTTCCACCACCCCCCTTCCTTCCATCCTTTACACCCCCCCTTCCTTCCACTGCCTCCTTCCTTCCACCCCTTCCTTCCTTCCATCCCCCCTCCCTTCCTTCCATCCCCTCTCCCTTCCTTCCACCCACCCTCCCTTCCTTCCATCCTTCCACCCCTCTCCCTTCCTTCCATCCTTCTAGACCCCCCACACCTTCCTTCCACTGCCTCTTCCTTCCACCCTCCCCTTCCTTCCACCCACCCCTCCCTTCCTTTCACCCACATCTTCCTTTGCTTCCTTTGACCCACCTTTTCCTTTCCTTCCTTCTACTCACCCCTTCCTTCCTTCCACTCACCCCTTCCTTCCACCCACTCCTCCTTTCCTTCCTTCCACTCTTCAATCCTTCCTTCCTTCCACATACCCCTTCCTTCCTTCCTTCCTTCCTTCCTCTCACTCCTTCCTTCTTCTCACTCCTTCCTTCCTTCCTTCCTTCCTTCCTTCCTTCCTCTCACTCCTTCCTTCTTCTCACCCCTTCCTTCCTTCCTTTCTTCCTTCCACCCACCCTTCCTTCCTTCCACCCACCCCTTCCTTCCTCTCACCCCTTCCTTCCACCCACCCACCCATTCCTCCCTTCCATCCATCCACCCCTTCCTTCCTCTCACCCCTTCCTTCCACCCACCCTTCCTTCCTTCCACCCACCTCTCCCTTCCTTCCACCAACCCCTCCTGTCCTTCCTTCATTTCTTCCTTCCACCCTTCATTCCTTTCTTCCTTCCACCCACCCCTTCCTTCCCATGGGCCTCTTGGCTGCTTCTCTGATGAATGCTCTCCTTGCCCAGCCTGTCAGTTTAGGTGCATGGCCATGTCTTGGTAGGTTTGCAGTTGTGCCGTACTCTTTCCATTTTTGGATGATGGATTGAACAGTGCTCTGTGAGATGCTCAAAGGTTGGGAGATTTTTTTATAACCTAACCCTGCTTTAAACTTCTCCACAACTTTATCCCTGACCTGTCCGGTGTGCTCCTTGGCCTTCATGATGCTGTTTGTTCACTAATGTTCTCTAACAAACCTCTGAGGGCTTCACAGAACAGCTGGATTTATACTGAGATCACATGACACACAGGGGGACTCTATGTACTAATTAGGTGACTTCTGAACGCAATTGGTTCCACTAGATTTTAGTTAGGGGGATCAGAGTAAAGGGGGATGAATACAAATGCCGCCACACTTTTCAGATATTTATTTGTAAAAAATGTTGAAAACCGTTTCCCATTTTCCTTCCACTTCAGAATTATATGTCACTTTGTGTTGGTCTATCACATCAAATCTCAATAAAATACATTGATGGTTCTGGTTGTAACATGACAACATGGGGAACATTTCAAGGGGGAGGAATACTTTTTTGAGGCAGTATATATATATATATATATATATACTGTGTATAAAGTATGTATGTATGTATATATATATATATATATATGTATATACATATGTAGAGAGAGAGAGTAAAAGTTTTTTTACAAAAGAAATTAGTGATTTCTTTCTAAAACATTTGTGTTTTTTCTTTTTTTATATAGGAAGGAGGGTGGAGGGATGAATAAATATTCAGGTTAATTAGAGATTAAATAGGAATAATTTAATATTTAAAAAATACATTTTGTTTGTTTTACTCGCTAGGTTGCTGGAAGTAGCAGTATGAATAGGTCAAAGCACATTGCTTTAATCTGCACATAAAAGAACTAATCAAAATACGTTGTAACAGTAACATTGTTACAATGTATTTATGAATGAGGCCTGCAAACAGGCTTCATTCATACAGGATCCACTGTCGGTGCTCCTAGGACACAGATAAAACTGGACCCAGTGATTACACGAAACAAAGTATGTCCACAATATGTTCAAGGTACAGTTTCACATTTTATATATTATATATATATATATATATATATATATATACAGTATATATATATACACACACACACACACATACAGGTACATGTTTTTTTATTAGATTTTTAACACTCATTTTAGCAGGGGAGATTAGGAAGGGTCAATGTATCTCTTTAATTTCTAGAAATGCTACCAAATGATGGAAGTTGACCTACCAAGGACTCCCAGCCGGTAGTTCATAGTGACCACGATGACGTTGCCGTACGCGGCCAGCACGCTGCCATCGAACATGTTCCCCGTCCCTTCCATGTAGGATCCCCCGTGGATGAACATCATAACGGGTTTCTTGCCGCTGTCCCGGATATCTGCATGGGAAAAGAGACACTTCAGAGGGTCACATGATCAATCAAGGACTTACTCTTCCGTCTTCATGCCCACAGTGCACATCGCCCTCCCCAATAGGAGGAAATGACATGGGGGGGTAAACGTCATATCTGATGGTAGGGATGTGAGCAAACCTAAAGAGAAACTTGGAGGCTGCCAGTGCCGACCTCTCTCTAACCCTGTAACATTGTAGACCAAAATAAGGACTTTCGTCTATACTCTGAACCTGCTGATCTCCTTACTTGGACTAGGAGAGAGTCAGCCTGGCTGTAAGCATTTGCAGAAGGAACTTTCTCCAATGCTGCTCACGGCCTCACCTAGGCATTGGGTCATGTGATCTCTGCTTAAAGGGCATGTCAAGGCAAAATAAAAAAAAAAAATCATAATTAATACAACTTTTGAAAACATGCACATTTCCCCATATTGTATCCCTTTGAACACGCGGCAAGTACAGTAGAATACTTGTTGGTGCGCCAGAACCAAAGCATGCTCGTATCTTCCCTTTGACACAACACAGTTCTGAATTCTTCCACAGGTGGTGTCAGCCCTGCCTACATCATTTCTGATTGGTTACAGAGAGCATAGGTTTCTCTTCCTCCCTCCTAATCTCCATAGCCCTCCTCCTCTCCATAACTCCTGCTCTTCCTCATAGCCCCTCCTTGTGCAGGGGCAGAGAACGCAGGAAGTTATCCGTTCATTTCTGACAGATCAACAAGAATTTTTTTGCACTTATTGAACAGATAGAACAAACAACTTTCTATGATATGTTTAGCAGACCATAAGGGAACACATACGAGAAGACCATTGCCTGGTCATACACTTTAAATCGAGGGTAGGAGTAAGGGTTGGTGTTGGAGGTGGACTTAGCTTGGATGGTCCTCCACAAGGCTCATCAACTGGGGGAACGGGGTCTGATAGGAATGTAGGAAGCCTGGTTCTACTACAATCTGATTGTAAAGTCTGAGTGTGATATTCAGGGAGCAATTCTCATCCAACTAAAAGCTAAGAGTGAGCGTTGTTCTACTAAAGCCCATCAGGATCTCATGGTAAAGTATTAGGCCCAATCCTTCTAGAGCCCAGTAATAGTATTTGTTTAGTTATTGCCTTGTGGTCATCGAACCTGAAAGCTATTAGGCTTTTCCCTGCTAGAATCCAGTCAGTGGTAAGCTCTAAAGGCTTGCACGACTAGAACATAGAATACTTATTTGTATTTCTGGTCAGCCAGTCTTGTAATCCAGACCTCACGATCAGGTCCAGGATCTCCTTCAGCTACTTACTAGAGCCTGGTCCAGGACCCATGTGTGGACAATAAACGAGCCACAACTCCACAGAATATCTCGGCATTAGAAACAACTTACAAGGTACTATCTAGGTGGTACCATGTTCCAACAAGAATAGCTAAGTACATCCCAGACTACCCATCCAAGGTTCTATCTGGGTGGTACCTTGTTCAAACAATAGCTAAGTATGTTCTGGAATACCCATCCAAGGTACTGTATAGGTGGTACCTTGTTTCAACAAGAATGATTAAGTACATTCCAGTCTGCCCATCCAAGGTGCTATCTTGGTGGTATCTTGTTCCAACAACAATAGCTAAGTTTGTTCTGGACTACCCATCCAAGGTACTATCTAGGTGGTACCTTGTTCCAACAAGGATAGCTAAGTATGTTCTGGAACACCCATCCAAGGTATTGTCTAGGTGGTTACCTTGTTCCAACTAGAATAACTAAGTACATTCCAGACTACCCATCCAAGGTACTATCTAGGTGGTACCTTGTTCCAACAACAATAGCTAAGTTTGTTCTGGACTACCCATCCAAGGTACTATCTAGATGGTACCTTGTTCCAACAACAAAAGCCAAGTCTGCTCCGGACTACCCATCCAAGATACTATCTATGTGGTACCTGTTCCAACAAGAATAGCTAAGTATGTTCTGGAATACCCATTCAAGGTACTATCTAGGTGGTACCTTGTACTAACAAGAATAGCTAAGTATGTTCTAGACTACCAGTCCAAGTTACTATCTAGGTGTTACCTTGTTCCAACAAGATACTATCTATGTTAGGTGGTACTTTGTTCCAACAAGAATAGATAAGTATGTTTGGACTACCCATCCAAGGTACTATCTAGGTGGTACTTTGTTCCAAGTACAATCGGGACTACCCATTTTCTTGTTTTCATGGCTGTGAAGAATCAGGCATGTAGTTACATATTCGGTGGACCTGCTGTTTAGTGAGATCCTTTTTGCTCTGAGATTTTTCATAGCCTTGCTTGCTTATTTGATAGTGCCCTTCACTTGGACCCTCAGATTGCCCTGCTGAATAATAACACCTAGGGACTGACCAGAGTCCAAATTAAGCTCCTACTAAAAATTGCAATGGCAGCTAAGCAAACCATTGCTAAGTCCTGGAAAACATCTACTTCCTGTATCTTGGCTACGAAGCATAGGGTCACTAAAGCGATGACACATGCCAAAATTGAAGCTGCTCTACAGGACGGAGTTTGCTCTTACTCTAAAGTAGCCATTCTCAACCAGGGTTCCTCCAGAGGTTGTTAGGGGTTCCTTGGGCTGTGGCTCATTGTCCTCCTATCTGCTGGTACCTGGACTGTTCTGGGTCAAAAGCCACTTGGAAGAACCAGAGACATGACACCAATGGATTTTTTAAGCTGTCTGTAAGGGTGCCATTCTGACCACTACTGTAAGGTGGGTTATTCCCACTGATTACCAGTGTAAGGGGCATTCTTTCCACTGACTCTCAATGAATTAATTTTATCAGGGATTCCCTGAGACCTGAAAATTATTCCAAGTTATTTAGAGGGTTCCTTTGGGGTAAAAAAAGGTTGAGAAAGACTGTTCTAACGTCTGGCAACCTTGAGTTGACAAGTTTTCACTCCTGACTTTGATACATCTCTCCTAGGACCTTGACCCTTAGAAACACCATACCCATTGATATCTCAATAGCCATGTATACCATGGCAGCCCAGGAAACATCACCCTCCCTTCTCTCCCCTCCTACCCTCATCGTTCTCTCCTGACCTTTTTCCGATAACAGCCTGCCCCATATCCAACCCCCGAGCTATAGCTGGGGAGGGGCATATAGCGATCATCTGGATAGCTGTGTATTCTTATTGTAGAATGTTGTTCACCCACTTGAGAGTGTATTTCCAACAATTACACATCAGGGAATGCTTACCTTGCTGTTTCTATAAGTGACCCTTCAGTTAAACATACACTCACCGGCCAATTTATTAGATCCACCTGTTCAATTGCTTGGTAACACAAGTTGCAAATCAGCCAATCACATGGCAGCAACTCAATGCATTTAGGCATCTAGACGTGGTGAAGATGACTTGGTGAAGTTCAAACCGAGCATCAGAATGGGGAAGAAAGGGGATATAAGTGACTTTGAGCAGATGGGCTGGTCTGAGTATTTAAAAAAACTGCTGATCTACTGGGATTTTCATGCACAACTTCCTCTAGGGAAATTGAGACTCATCAGACCAGGCAATGTTTTTCCAGTCTTCTATTGTCCAGTTTTGGTGAGCCTCTGCGAATTGTAGCCTCCGATTCCTGATCCTAGCTGACAGGAGTGGCACCCGTTGTGGTCTTCTGCTGCTGTATTTCAAAAACTGCTGATCTACTGGGATTTTCACGCACAACCATCTCTAGGGAAATCGAGACTCATCAGACCAGGCAATGTTTTTCCAGTCTTCTATTGTCCAGTTTTGGTGAGCCTCTGCGAATTGTAGCCTCCGATTCCTGATCCTAGCTGACAGGAGTGGCACCCGTTGTGGTCTTCTGCTGCTGTATTTGAAAAACTGCTGATCTACTGGGATTTTCACGCACAACCATCTCTAGGGAAATCGAGACTCATCAGACCAGGCAATGTTTTTCCAGTCTTCTATTGTCCAGTTTTGGAGAGCCTGTGCGAATTGTAGCCTCCGTTTCCTGATCTTAGCTGACAGGAGTGGCACCTGGTGTGGTCTTCTGCTGCTGTATTTGAAAAACCGCTGATCTACTGGGATTTTCCCGCACAACCATCTCTGGGGTTCACAGAGAATGGTCCGAAAAAGAGAAAATATACAGTTAGGAGAAGTTGTGTGGAGGAAAATGCCTTGTTGAGGTCAGAGGTCAGAAGAGAATGGGCAGACTGGTTCCAGATGATAGAAAGGAAACAGTAACTCAAATAACCAGTCATTACAACCAAGGTGTGCAGAACACCATCTCCGAATGCAATGTCCAACCCTGAAGCAGATGGGCTACAGCAGCAGAAGACCACCCTGGGTGCCACTCCTGTCAGCTAAGATCAGGAAACGGAGGATACAATTCGCAAAGGCTCACCAAAACTGGACAATAGAAGATTGTAAAAACATTGCCTGGTCTGATGAGTCTCGATTTCCCTAGAGATGGTTGTGCATGAAAATCCCAGTAGATCAGCAGTTTTTAAAATACTCGGACCAGCCCATCTGGCACCAACAACCACGCCACGTTTAAAGTCACTTAAATCCCCTTTCTTCCCTATTCTGATCCTTGGTTTGAACTTCAGCAAATCGTCTTCACAACATTTAGATGTCTAAATTGCTGCCTTGTAATTGGCTGTTTAGCAATTTGTGTTACCAAGCAATTAGGACCTAATAAAAAGGTCGGTGAGTGCAGTCTGCCTTGGATTCTGATACCAGTAACTCCTCGGGGCATGGAGGGTGTAGATAACGCAAGCAGCATTTGTATACTCCCTGTATATAGCTCTGTTAAACTCAATACAATATACGGGGCCTAATGAGCCATTAAGCATTTTCTTTCTATCTAGAGCTTTGTGGTAACTTAGCCTGACACAAACCCACGAGTCTTGTCCCACCAGGGCCTGGTGACACATTATAAAGCCTCGGCTTGCAAGAGCCTTTTTTAGTGAGTTGTTGAGTCTTTTCCTCTCTAGAGCCTTGTAGTAATGAGTCTGGCCTAAACCAAATAGGTCCAGCCCTGCTAAGACCTGGCAGTTAATAAAAGTAGAACCACGAAGTGTAAGTAGCATAATATAAAGTCTCACCTTGCTAGAGCCTTTTTTGGTGAGCTGCTGAGCCTTTATTTTTCTCTCCCTAGCCTTGTAGTAACAGAGCTCAACAAAAATCAATCAAGCCCAGGCCCTATTGAAGCCTGGTAGGTATTTAAAATTAGAGCCACAATACCTTGCACTACGAAGGTTTGTTAGCACATCATAAAGCTTCATCTTGCTAGAGCCTTTCTAGTTGAGTCTTTTTATCTAAAGTCTTGTGGTAACAAAGTCTGACATAAACCATAAAAGTTCCACCCTTCCAAAGCCTCCTAGTTTCTAAAACTAAAGCCTGTTAGTGAACCATGAAGTTTTGTACTACGAAGGTTTGTTAGCACATCATAAAGCTTCATCTTGCTAGAGCCTTTTTAGTTGAGTCTTTTTATCTATAGCCTTGTAATAATAAAGTCTGACATAAACCATAAAAGTTCCACCTTTCTAAGGCCTCCTAGTTTCTAAAACTAAGCCAGGTAGTGAACCATGAAGCTTTGCACTTCGAAGGTTTGTTAGCACATCATAAAGCTTCATCTTGCTAGAGCCTTTTTGGTTGAGTCTTTTTATCTATAGCCTTGTAGTAACAAAGTCTGACATAAACCGTAAAAGTTCCACCTTTTTAAGGCCTCCTAGTTACTAAAACTAAAGCCTGGTAGTGAGCCATGAAGTTTTGTACTACGAAGGTTTGTTAGTACATCATAAAGCTTCATCTTGCTAGAGCCTTTTTAGTGGAGTCTTTTTATCTAAAGGCTTGTGGTAACAAAGTCTGACATAAACCAAAAAAGTTCCACCCTTCCAAAGACTCCTAGTTTCTAAAACTAAAGCCTGTTAGTGAACCATGAAGTTTTGTACTACGAAGGTTTGTTAGCACATCATAAAGCTTCATCTTGCTAGAGCCTTTTTGGTTGAGTCTTTTTATCTATAGCCTTGTAGTAACAAAGTCTGACATAAACCGTAAAAGTTCCACCTTTTTAAGGCCTCCTAGTTACTAAAACTAAAGCCTGGTAGTGAGCCATGAAGTTTTGTACTACGAAGGTTTGTTAGTACATCATAAAGCTTCATCTTGCTAGAGCCTTTTTAGTGGAGTCTTTTTATCTAAAGCCTTGTGGTAACAAAGTCTGACATAAACCAAAAAAGTTCCACCCTTCCAAAGCCTCCTAGTTTCTAAAACTAAAGCCTGGTAGTGAACCATGAAGCTTTGCACTTCGAAAGTTTGTTAGCACATCATAAAGCTTCATCTTGCTAGAGCCTTTTTAGTGGAGTCTTTTTATCTATAGCCTTGTGGTAACAAAGTCTGACATAAACCATAAAAGTTGCACCTTTCTAAGGCCTCCTAGTTTCTAAAGCCTGGTAGTGAACCATGAAGCTTTGCACTACGAAGGTCTGGTAGCAGGTTATAAAGTCTAATTTTGCTAGAGCCTTTTTAGTGAGCCGTTGAGCACTTTTTTCCCCTCCAAAGCTTGTAGTATCAGATCCTGACATAAACCAAATAAGCCCTGCCCTGTTAAGGCCTGGTAACTAATTATCTACTAAAACCCAGCAGTGATCCATTAAGCCTTACACTACAAAGGTCTGCTAGCACATTAAAGCTTCATCTTGCTAGAGCCTTTTTAGTGAGCCTTTGAGCCTTTTTTCTCCTCAAAGCTTTTAGTAACAGATTCCGACATAAGCCAAATAAGCCCTGCCCTGTTAAGGCCTGGTAGTTAATTAAAACTAGAACCAGGTGGTGAACAACAAGAAAAAAGGGGAAAAGGGAACCTCCCCAAATTCTGGGGATTTTCAAGGTGCCATCAATGATAATCACCAAGGTGGTGAACCATGAAGTCTTACACTACGAAGGTCTGGTAGCCCATTATAAAGCTTCATCTTGCTAGAGCTTTTTAAGTTAGCTATTAGGCATTTTCTTGTTATATAGAGCCTTGTAATAACAAAGCCTGGCATAAACAAAATGAGCCTTGTCCTACTAAGAATTGGCAGCACATTATAAAGTCCCATCCTGCTAGAGCTTTTTTAGTTAGCCGCCTGTTGAGCCTTTTTTTTTTGCATAACAGAGCACTACAGGAACAGAGACAAACATAATCCAAAAGAGCCCTGACCTGACCACCACATAGGTTCATTATCACAGTATTATAAAGCTTGACCTTGCTAGAGCCTTTTCAGTGAGCCTTTTTTGCTTTGTAGAGCCTTGCAGTAAACGAGCCAGGCATAAACCAAACGAACCCTGACCCGGTTAGGCCCAATTAGAACCAAAGCCTTGCATGACTAAGGCCTGGTATAACAATATACAGCCTCTTCTTAATAGAACCTCCTTAGGTAATTAAAGCCTTTTTCTCACTCTAGAACCTGCCAATGAACTTAGCCTTGTCCTACTAAGGGCTGGTAGCAATTTATAAAGCTTTACCTTGCAAGAGCCTTTTTAGTGAGCTCTTAAGTCTTTTCTTACTATGTAGAGCCTTGTAGTAAAGGAATCTGGCATAAATCAAATCATATCTGTTTTGCTAAGGCCAGTAGATAATTAAAGCCCTTTTCTCATTTTAGAGCCTTCCAATGAACCACAAAACCTTGCCCTACTAAAGCCCGGTAGTCATTTATAAAGCCTGGCCTTGCTAGAAACTTTTGAGTGAGATGTTAAGCCTTTTCTTTCTATTCGGAGCCTCGTGGTAATGAAACCTGACATGAATAGGACCTATCTTGCTAAGGCCAATAGGTAATTAAAGCCTTTTACTCATTCTAGAACCTGCCAGTGAACTATAAAGTCTTCTCATACTAAGGCCTGGTAGCAATTTATAAAGCCTCCCCTTGCAAGAGCCTTTTTTTAGTGAGCTCTTAAGCCTTTTCTTTCTATCCAGAGCCTTGTAGTAAAAGAATCTGGCTTAAATTGAAGAAGACCTGTCTTGCTAAGGCCAATAGGTAATTAAAGCCTTTTTCTCATTTTAGAGCCTGCCAGTGAACCATAAAAGCTTGCTGGTAGCAATTTATAAAGCCTCACCTTACAAGAGCCTTTTTAGTGAGCTCCTAAGCCTTTTCTTTCTATCCAGAGCCTTGTAGTAAAGGAACCTATCTTATATTGTATAAGACCTGTCTTGCTAAGGCCAATAGGCAATTAAAGCCTTTCTCCATAAAGCCTTGCCCTACTAAGGCCTGATAATAATTTATAAAGCCTCACTTTGCTATAACCTTTTTAGTGAGCTTTTAAGCCTTTCCTTTCTATCCAGAGCCTTGTAATAAAGGAACCCAGCTTATATTGAATAAGACCTGTCTTGCTGAGGCCAATAGGTAATTAAAGCCTTTCTCCATAAAGCCTTGCCCTTACCAAGGCCTGGTAATAATTTATAAAGCCTCACCTTGCTAGAACCTTTTGAGTAAGCTGTTAAGCCTTTTCTTTCCAGAGCCTTGTGATAATGTAGCCTGACATGAATCGAATAAGACCTGTCTAGCTAAGGCCAATAGGCAATTAAAACCTATTTCTCACTCCAGAGCCTGCTAGTGAACTATAAAGGCTTGTCTTACTAAGGGCTGGTAGCAAATTTTATAAAGCCTCACCTTACAAGAGCCTTTTTAGTGAGTTCTTAAGCCTTTTCTTTCTATCCAGAGCCTTGTAGTAAAGGAACCTAGCTTATATTGCATAAGACCTGTCTTGCTAAGGCCATTACATAATTAAAGCCTTTCTACATAAAGCCTTGCCCTTACCAAGGCCTGATAATAATTTATAAAGCCTCACCTTACTAGAACCTCTTGAGTAAGCTCTTAAGCCTTTCCTTTCCAGAGCCTTGTGGTAAAGTAGCCTGACATGAATCAAATAACACCTGTCTTGCTAAGCCCAATAGGTAATTAAAGCCTTTTTCTCACTCTAGAGCCTGCCTAGGAAGTAAAAATCCTTGTCTTACTAAGGGCTGGAAGCAATTTATAAAGCCTCACCTTACAAGAGCCTTTTTAGTGAGCTCCTAAGCCTTTTCTTTCAATCCAGGGCCTTGTAGTAAAGGAACCTGGCATACATGGAATAAGACCTGAACTGATAAGACCTCATAGGTTATTAAAGCTTTTTTTTTTCTCATTCCAGAGCCCACCAGTGAACTACAAAGCTTTATCCTACTAAGGCCTGGTAGCAATTTATAAAGCCTCACCTTACAAGAGCCTTTTTAGTGAGCTCCTAAGCCTTTTCTTTCAATCCAGGGCCTTGTAGTAAAGGAACCTGGCATACATGGAATAAGACCTGAACTGATAAGGCCTCATAGGTTATTAAAGCTTTTTTTTCTCATTCCAGAGCCCACCAGTGAACTACAAAGCCTTGTCCTACTAAGGCCTGGTAGCAATTTATAAAGCCTCACCTTACAAGAGCCTTTTTAGTGAGCTCCTAAGCCTTTTCTTTCAATCCAGGGTCTGGTAGTAAAGGAACCTGGCATACATTGAATAAAACCTGAACTGATAAGGCCTCATAGGTTATTAAAGCTTTTTTTTCTCATTCCAGAGCCCACCAGTGAACTACAAAGCCTTGTCCTACTAAGGCTTGGTAGCAATTTATAAAGCCTCACCTTACAAGAGCCTTTTTAGTGAGCTCCTAAGCCTTTTCTTTCAATCCAAGGCCTGGTAGTAAAGGAACCTGGCATACATGGAATAAAACCTGGACTGATAAGACCTCATAGGTTATTAAAGCTTTTTTTTCTCATTCCAGAGCCCACCAGTGAACTACAAAGCCTTGTCCTACTAAGGCCTGGTAGCCATTTATAAAGCCTCACCTTACAAGAGCCTTTTTAGTGAGCTCCTAAGCCTTTTCTTTCAATCCAGGGCCTTGTAGTAAAGGAACCTGGCATACATGGAATAAAACCTGGACTGATAAGACCTCATAGGTTATTAAAGCTTTTTTCTCTCATTCCAGAGCCCACCAGTGAACTACAAAGCCTTGTCCTACTAAGGCCTGGTAGCAATTTAAAAAAGCTTCACTTTTGCAAGAGCCTTCATAATAAGTTACAAAGCCGATTCTTTCTCTCCAGAGCCCCGTAGTAGCCGAATATTTCGGGTAAACTCTAATAATTCATTTAACCCTTGTCGTCCATCTTCACCCTGCCTATGAATCAGACAGCCCCAGTCTGGCAGGAAATTATGAAGCCTTGCTAGAGCCTTTTTAATGAGCTATTAAGTGTTTTCTTTCTCTCCTGAGCCTTGTAGTAACAAAGCCTGGCATAAAACGATGAAACCTGGTAGTTAATTAAAGCCTTGTCCTTCTACAGCCTGCCAGTGAACCACGAAACCTTGCCCTACAGAGTCTTGATGGTAAATTAAAGCCTTATGCTCCCAGAACCTGCCATTAAACATAAAGCTTTGCCCTACCTGGCCATAAATTCTAAAGCCTTGTCCTCTTGGATCCTGCCAAAAAAACATAAAGCCGTGGCCTCCTAAAACTTAGTAGTAAATTAAAGCCTTGTCCTCCCGGAGCCTCTGCCAGTGACCCATTAAGGCTCGTCTTCTTCCAGCATCGTGGAGAACCATTAATCTTGTCCTGTTAGAGGACTTCTAGGAAGACGTATAGTTGAGCTTTGATGAAAGCCGTTATCTCCTGGCCTGACGAAGCTTTTTTTCTCGTTTTGTTCATCTATTAGCCCCTGGCCTGACACGGCCTCTGAGTAATCTATTAAGTCATGGCCCGTTAGATTGTTTCCTATCCGGCTATTACGTATTGTTTAGCCAGAGCTCTATTATCTCCCGTGGCGGAAGCACAATGGATTGTGGGGTCGCGATTTCCCAGAGCCATCATTACCCTGACAGTGTTACTATACATAGCACAGTGGTGACTACATAGGCCGTTCTGTGCCCAACAACTACAAGTCCCAGCAAGCTGACCTTCCTGGAAAAGCTGGGGGCTTCAATGCTTTTGGGTTGGTGTCTCAGTGTAGTGACGTCAGAGGACTAGCATGACAGCCAGACCAATAGCTTTTTCAGGCCAGCAATGGCGGGTCACATATTTCTATTATGACCAGTTGACTTTCATTTATCTTGCGTCATTGACCTTTGTCTTTATACTTCTGTCTCATTGGCTGCCCTGAGTCCCTTGTCACATTGAGAAAATCATGGGCCCTGGGCAGAAAGCTTCTGTCTGATCACTCAACCCCTTTATGTTATCTCTTGGAGGCCCTTTAAGTAGACTTTAACACCCAAGGGCCCTTTAAGTAGACTTGAAGGGCTTCTTTCATTCATCTTGGGTCTTTGGCCTCCATACTTGTGTCACATATGCCACCCTGTGACCCTTGTCACACTAATGCCTTCATGGGCCCTGGGCAGCAGGCTCCTGTCTGGTGCATTCTATTTGAACACTCAACCCCCTAATGCCACCTCCTGGTGGCCCTTTAAGTAGACTTTAACACCCAAGGGCCCTTTAAGTAGACTTGAAGGGCTTCTTTCATTCATCTTGGGTCTTTGGCCTCCATACTTGTGTCGCATATGCCACCCTGTGACCCTTGTCACACTAATGCCTTCATGGGCCCTGGGCAGCAGGCTCCTGTCTGGTGCATTCTATCTGAACACTCAACCCCTTAATGCCACCTCCTGGTGGCCCTTTAAGTAGACTTTAACACCCAAGGGCCCTTTAAGTAGACTTGAAGGGCTTCTTTCATTCATCTTGGGTCTTTGGCCTCCATACTTGTGTCGCATATGCCACCCTGTGACCCTTGTCACACTAATGCCTTCATGGGCCCTGGGCAGCAGGCTCCTGTCTGGTGCATTCTATCTGAACACTCAACCCCTTAATGCCACCTCCTGGTGGCCCTTTAAGTAGACTTTAACACCCAAGGGCCCTTTAAGTAGACTTGAAGGGCTTCTTTCATTCATCTTGGGTCTTTGGCTTTGGCCTCCATACTTGTGTCACATATGCCACCCTGTGACCCTTGTCACACTAATTCCTTCATGGGCCCTGGGAAGCAGGCTCCTGTCTGGTGCATTCTATTTGAACACTCAACCCCTTAATGCCACCTCCTGGTGGCCCTTTAAGTAGACTTTAACATCCAAGGGCTCTATAAGTAGACTTAAAGGGCTTCTGTTGTTTAGCTTGAGTCTTTGGCCCTGGCCATCATGCTTCTGTCTCATTGGCTGCCCTGTGACCCTTGTCACATTAATACGTTTATGGGCCCCGGGAAGCAGGCTACTGCCTGTTGCATTCTGTCTGATCACTCAACCCCTTTACGCCACCTCCTGGTGGCCCTTACAGTAGGCTTTAATGCCCAGGGGCCCTTTAAGTAGACTTTAATACTCTAGGGCCCTTTAAGTAGACCTAGAGGGCTTCTGTTGTTTATTTTGGGTCTTTGGCCTTCATACTTGTGTCACAAATGCCACCCTGTGACCCTTGTCACACTAATGCTTTCATGGGCCCTGGGCAGCAGGCTCCTATCTGGTGCATTCTGTCTGAACACTCAACCCCTTAATACCATCTCCTGGTGGCCCTTTAAGTAGACTTTAACACCCAAGGGCCCTTTAAGTAGACTTAAAGGGCTTCTATTGTTTATTTTGGGTCTTTGGCCTTGGCCATCATACTTCTGTCTCATTGGCTGCCCTGAGACCCTTGTCACATTACTACTGTCTGGCGCATTCTATCTGAGCACTCATATCCTCAATGCCACTTCCTGGTGGCCCTTTAAGTAGACTTTAATGCCCAGGGGCCCTTTAAGTAGACTTTAATACTCTAGGGCCCTTTAAGTAGACCTAGAGGGCTTCTGTTGTTTATTTTGGGTCTTTGGCCTTGGCCATCATACTTCTGTCTCATTGGCTGCCCTGTGACCCTTGTCACATTACTACTGTCTGATGCATTCTATCTGCACACTCAACCCCCTAATGCCACCTCCTGGTGGCCCTTTAAGTAGACTTTAATGCCCACGGGGCCCTTTAAGTAGACTTAAAGGGCTTTTTTCATTCATCTAGGGTCTTTGGCCTTCATACTTGTGTCACAAATGCCACCCTGTGACCCTTGTCACACTAATGCTTTCATGGGCCCTGGGCAGCAGGCTCCTATCTGGTGCATTCTGTCTGAACACTCAACCCCTTAATACCATCTCCTGGTGGCCCTTTAAGTAGACTTTAACACCCAAGGGCCCTTTAAGTAGACTTAAAGGGCTTCTATTGTTTATTTTGGGTCTTTGGCCTTGGCCATCATACTTCTGTCTCATTGGCTGCCCTGAGACCCTTGTCACATTACTACTGTCTGGCGCATTCTATCTGAACACTCATATCCTCAATGCCACTTCCTGGTGGCCCTTTAAGTAGACTTGAATGCCCAGGGGCCCTTTAAGTAGACTTAAAGGGCTTCTTTTATTCATCTTCGGTCTCTGGCCTTCATACTTGTGTTGAATATGCCACCCTGTGATCCTTGTCACACTAATGCTTTCATGGGCCCTGGGCAGCAGGCTCCTGTCTGGTGCATTCTATCTGAACACTCAACCCCTTAATTCCATCTCCTGGTGGCCCTTTAAGTAGACTTTAATGCCTAGGGGCCCTTCAAGTAGACTTAAAGGGCTTCTGTTGTTTATCTTTGGCCTTGGCCATCATACTTCTGTCTCATTGGCTGCCCTGAGACCCTTGTCACATTAATACTATCTGGTGCATTCTGTCTGAACACTCAACCCCTTAATACCATCTCCCGGTGGCCCTTTAAGTAGTCTTTAACACCCAAGGGCCCTTTAAGTAGACTTAAAGGGCATTTGTTGTTTATCTTGGGTCTTTGACCTTGGCCATCATACTTCTGTCCAGGGGTGGACCGACAACTCATGGGGCCCCCGGGCAATAGGGGATCATGGGGCTCCTGTGTCCTTGCCCAAACTCAAAAAAGCCTATGAAAAAGGTTCCAGGGGCATCTCATGGGGCCCCCTACTGACCTTGGGCTTCTTTCATTCATCTTGGGTCTTTGGCCTTCACAATTGTGTTCCATATGCTGTCTTGTGACCCTTGTCACACCAATACGTTCGTTGGCCCCGGGCAGCAGGTATTCTATCTGATCACTAAACCCCAAGGTAGGTTGGGGGGGGGGGGCTGTGTTTGGTGCTCACGGCGGTCACATGATCAGACGCCTGTACTGTTGGCTCCTGCTCCCGATCACAGCGATCACACTCTCGGCACACAACCTCAGGCCATTGGTGGCTGCATTAGTAGTTAGGTGAGAACTTCTGTCAAGGTTTATTGTTGTCTATGTCCTCTCTGGGGAGCTTCCCCACACTTCCTGTTCCCTGTGACACCAAGACCAGAAATGAGAGGCTCCTGGTGTCACCACACATGAAGACACAGCCAGCAATAACAATCTTGATGTTCTGACCCATCCTCACCTTACTAAATCAGTTCGATGTCTCACCTCCCTACCTGGGAAATTGCCGGATTTTCTCTGTATCAGAAGGTCCCAACCCAACAATAGACCCCACTATAGCAACAATGGATCCTCTGCAGCAACAAAAGACCCCTCACCAGCAACAATAGATCCCCCACACAACAACAATGGACCCCCCACAACAAAACTTCACACCCAGCAACAAAAGGTTTACCCCAGCATCATTAGACCCTTCAGCAGTAACAACAGATCTCCGGGCAGCCAGCAACCTCTCCCTCAACAGTAAATCCCCACCAGCAACATAAGACAACCCAGCAACAAGAGATCCCCCAACATCAACAATAGACCCTCAGACAAAAACGGATCCCCACCAGTGACAATAGATAGATCCTCCCAGCAACAGTAGACCCCACCCCAGCAACAATAGATCCCCCACACAACAATTGACTCCCCCAGCAACAATGGACTCTACCTCTGCATCAATAGGTCCCCCAACAATAGACCCAACTCCAGCAACAATAGATCCTCTGCAGCAACAATAGACTCTACCCCAGCAACAATAGACTCCACCCCAGCATCAATAGACCCCACTCCAGCAACAATAGATCCTCTGCAGCAACAATAGACTCTACCCCAGCAACAATAGACTCCACCCCAGCAACAATAAACCCCACTCCAGCAACAATAGATCCTCTGCAGCAACAATAGACTCTACCCCAGCAACAATAGACTCCACCCCAGCAACAATAGACCCCACTCCAGCAACAATAGATCCTCTGCAGCCAGGGGCAGACTGACAACTCATGGGGCCCCCGGGCAATAGTGGATCATGGGGGCCCTGTGTCCTTGCCCAAACTCAAAAAAGCCTATGAAAAAGGTACCAGGGGCATCTCCTGAGTTTCCAAATGGTCAGTCCGCCCCTGTCTGCAGCAACAATAGACTCCACCCCAGCAACAATAGTTCCCCCACACAACAATTGACTTTCCCAGCAACAATGGATCCTACCTCTGCATCAATAGGTCCCCCCACCGATAGACCCCACTCCAGCAACAATAGATCCTCTGCAGCCAGGGGCAGACTGACAACTCATGGGGCCCCCGGGCAATAGGGGATCATGGGGCCCCTGTGTCCTTGCCCAAATGTAAAAAAGCCTATGAAAAAGGAAGACCCCACTCCAGCAACAACAGATCCCCTGCAGCAACAATAGACCTCACCCCAGCAACAATAGATCCCCCGCACAACAATTGACTCCCCCCAACAACAATGGATTCTACCTCTGCATCAATAGGTCCCCCCAACAATAGACCCCACTCCAGCAACAATAGATCCCCTGCAGCAACAATAGACGCCACCCCAGCAACAATAGATCCCTGCAGAACAATTGACTTTCCCAGCAACAATGGATCCTACCTCTGCATCAACAGGCCCCCCCACCGATAGACCCCACTCCAGCAACAATAGATCCCCCGCAGCAACAATAGACGCCACCCCAGCAACAATAGATCCCCCACACAAAAAGCATCATTAGACCCTTCAGCAGCAACAACAGATCTCCCAACAACCTCTCCTTCAACAGTAGATCCCTACCAGCAACATAAGAACCCAGCAACGATGTAACACCCACCAGCAACAATAGACCCTCACACAAAAATAGATCCCCAACAGTGACAATAGATCCCCCAGCAGCCAGCATCAATAGCTCCTCCAGCACACCCCAGCACCCCATTACATACATTCAGTGCTGGAGGTGCCGGAATTGCGTTCCCCCCCATAAAAACCCTGCATTATCTACTGACGGAACACATCTGTCTGCAGAACGCATCATTTGTTCACCTCGCTCACTTACGGGACCCTCGTCTGAGCATGCAGGACAGGAAAGGTGGGAGGGGGGACCCATCCCCCCTCCTGAACCGTACCCGGCCACATCCCCCCAACACAATGCTGCTTGCCTGGCTGTCATGCTGATGTGACCTGGCAGTGCACAGATCAGGTGTTCTCCTGGCTCCTGCTTGTCAGGGGTCGTTGTCAGGCTCCGCTCACACTGATGCGTTTTTTTTGTGCGCTTTTTTGCAGAAACGCACTGCGGTCCATCTAACATGGATTCCTATGGATCACGTTCACATCTGCGCTTTTCTGAGCCGCTGCGTTTAGGAAAGGGTCGGGGACATGTTTAAAAGCAAAAAGCGGCATTTTTTTGCTACAATAGAGTCGATGGAGAATCTCCTGAAATGCACGGTAGTGCGTTTTTGCCGTGTTTTTTCTCGCGTTTTGCATTTTTATTCTGCCCAGCCGAAAAAAAAATAATTCAGCTTTAAAAAAAAGAACTGAACAAAACGCAAAACGCGTGTAGAAAACCGCAAAACGGACTGCGAAAAGCGCTGAAAAACGGGCAAAAAGGCAAACTGCAGAGGTGTGAACGGAGCCTAATGACGGCCATAGACGGTTCGTTTATTGGTCGAATTTTCAGCCGAAAAACGAAAAATCAGTCGTTCTGTTGCCACCCATGCTTACGAAAATCGGTTGTTTTTTGTAAATTTTCCAGCATGACCAGGGGTGGACTGATAACTCATGGGGCCCCGGGCAATAGGGGATCATGGGGGCCCCTGGGCAATAGGGGATCATGGGGCCCCCGGGCAATAGGGGATCATGGGGCCCCTGTGTCCTTGCCCAAACTCAAAAAAGCCTATGAAAAAGGTACCAGGGGCATCTCATGGGGCCCCCTACTGACCCCGGACCCTTGGGCAGTGCCCGAGTTTCCAAACGGTCAGTCCGCCCCTGAACATGACTGATAAAAGAAACGAGGAGGAACTGCGAAATTCGTCCGATGACATTGCCCCACTAACGCTGCGAATATCGGCCGATTATTCTTTCGGACGAAAATTCGTCCGATAAACAAACCGTCTATGGCCTGCATAAGTCCTGAGGCCGCTGGATCAGCGCCGGCAGCCCCCGTATGGACCAATCACATCTCTTTATGATCCGGCGCTGTTACATAGTATCTTGTTGCTCTTTGTGGATGGATACATTGTATGGCCCAATCCAAGGACGGCCACCATGGCCAGAGCCCACAATGCCCCATTCCAATGCCTTCAGCATGTCAGCACATCCAGCCCCCCCCCCCCCCATCCTGCAGAGCATCGCTTCCCAATCAGCCCGCGGGACCTTCCTTCCCGCAGAACGCCGCTCTCTTAACCCCTCCCCTGCCAGAGCCCCGAAAGGCTGCGCTCATTTTCTTCCATGGTAACCAAGGTCTAATTAATCATGCCGTAATTTGAGAGGATTAATTAGTCAGAAGCCTTAACGAGCCTGTGTGGGGGGGTGCGCGGGGGGGGGGGGGGGGGGGGCGCGTACAGCAGATGTCATTCTTGTAAAGATTCGTCTCTCATTACCATCATCAGCCCCAATCTTATCCCTCCACTTATTCCACCTTAATTTCCGCTCTCTTTAATGCCAACGTCTTTATCTAATTTTTCACTTGTCAGAAACTGGGGGGGGGGGGGGGGGTGGTGGTGGGGGGGGGGGGGGGGCACACTTCATCCCGCTCTGCTCAGTCACAGGAGAAGATCCCATTTCTTCCACTTTATCTGCACTCCGCCTGGAAGGAAAGATTTATGTGCGATATAGGCGGCTCCGGCCTCCAGACCCACAACTGCTCACCCATCTGATATAGCTCTGACATATACCGCAGCGCTGTACAGAGATCACTGAGACAGTCCCATCAGTCTCTGCACCACAGGAGCTTACACTCTAATGTCCCCTCCCCCACAGTCACATCGGTCTCTGTACAGAGGAGCTTACACTCTAATGTCCCCTCCCCCGCAGTCCCATCAGTCTCTGTACCAGAGGAGCTTACACTCTAATGTCCCCTCCCCCACAGTCACATCAGTCTCTGCACCACAGGAGCTTACACTCTAATATCCCCTCCCCCACAGTCCCATCAGTCTCTGTACCAGAGGAGCTTACACTCTAATGTCCCCTCCCCCACAGTCCCATCAGTCTCTGCACCAGAGGAGCTTACACTCTAATGTCCCCTCCCCCACAGTCACATCGGTCTCTGTACAGAGGAGCTTACACTCTAATGTCCCCTCCCCCACAGTCCCATCAGTCTCTGTACCAGAGGAGCTTACACTCTAATGTCCCCCCCCTCCCCCACAGTCCCATCGGTCTCTGTACCACAGGAGCTTACACTCTAATGTCTCCTTCCCCCGCAGTCACATCAGTCTCTGTACCAGAGGAGCTTACACTCTAATGTCCCCTCCCCCCACAGTCCATTCAGTCTCTGTACCAGAGGAGCTTACGCTCTAATGTCCCCTCCCCCACAGTCCCATCAGTCTCTGTACCAGAGGAGCTTACACTCTAATGTCCCCTCCCCCACAGTCCCATCAGTCTCTGTACCAGAGGAGCTTACACTCTAATATCCCCTCCCCCACAGTCACATCAGTCTCAGTACCGGAGGAGCTTACACTCTAATATCCCCTCCCCCACAGTCACATCAGTCTCAGTACCGGAGGAGCTTACACTCTAATGTCCCCTCCTCCCACAGTCACATCAGTCTCAGTACCGGAGGAGCTTACACTCTAATATCCCCTCCCCCACAGTCACATCAGTCTCTGCACCAGAGGAGCTTACACTCCAATGTCCCCTCCCCCACAGTCACATCAGTCTCTGCACCAGAGGAGCTTACGCTCCAATGTCTCCTCCCCCCACAGTCACATCGGTCTCTGCACCAGAGGAGCTTACGCTCTAATGTCCCCTCCCCCACAGTCACATCAGTCTCTGCACCAGAGGAGCTTACGCTCTAATGTCCCCTCCCCCACAGTCCCATCAGTCTCTGTATCAGAGGAGCTTACGCTCTAATGTCCCCTCCCCCCACAGTCACATCGGTCTCTGCACCAGAGGAGCTTACACTCTAATGTCCCCTCCCCCACAGTCACATCAGTCTCTGTACCGGAGGAGCTTACACTCTAATGTCTCCTCCCCCCACAGTCACATCGGTCTCTGTACCAGAGGAGCTTACGCTCTAATGTCCCCTCCCCCGCAGTCACATCAGTCTCTGTATCGGAGGAGCTTACACTCTAATGTCTCCTCCCCCGCAGTCCCATCAGTCTCTGTACCGGAGGAGCTTACACTCTAATGTCCCCTCCCCCACAGTCCCATCAGTCTCTGTACCAGAGGAGCTTACACTCTAATGTCCCCTTCCCCACAGTCACATCAGTCTCTGCACCAGAGGAGCTTACACTCTAATGTCCCCTCCCCCACAGTCCCATCAGTCTCTGTACCAGAGGAGCTTACACTCTAATGTCCCCTTCCCCACAGTCACATCAGTCTCTGCACCGGAGGAACTTACACTCTAATGTCCCCTCCCCCACAGTCACATCAGTCTCTGTACCGGAGGAGCTTACACTCTAATGTCCCCTCCCCCACAGTCACATCAGTCTCTGTACCGGAGGAGCTTACACTTTAATGTCCCCTCCCCCACAGTCCCATCAGTCTCTGTACCAGAGGAGCTTACACTCTAATGTCCCCTCCCCCACAGTCACATCAGTCTCAGTACCAGAGGAGCTTACACTCTAATGTCCCCTCCCCCACAGTCACATCAGTCTCTGTACCGGAGGAGCTTACACTCTAATGTCCCCCCTCCCCCACAGTCACATCAGTCTCTGTGCCGGAGGAGCTTACACTCTGATGTCCCCTCCCCCACAGTCCCATCAGCCTCCGTACCGGAGGAACTTACACTTTAATGTCCCCTCCCCCACAGTCCCATCAGTCTCCGTACTGGAGGAGCTTACACTCTAATGTCCCCTCCCCCACAGTCACATCAGTCTCTGTACCAGAGGAGCTTACACTCTAATGTCCCCTCCCCCACAGTCCCATCAGTCTCTGTACCGGAGGAACTTACACTCTAATGTCCCCTCCCCCACAGTCACATCAGTCTCTGTACCGGAGGAGCTTACACTCTAATGTCCCCCCCTCCCCCACAGTCACATCAGTCTCTGTACCGGAGGAGCTTACACTTTAATGTCCCCTCCCCCACAGTCCCATCAGTCTCTGTACCGGAGGAGCTTACACTCTAATGTCCCCTCCCCCACAGTCCCATCAGTCTCTGTACCAGAGGAGCTTACACTTTAATGTCCCCTCCCCCACAGTCCCATCAGTCTCTGTACCAGAGGAGCTTACACTCTAATGTCCCCTCCCCCACAGTCACATCAGTCTCAGTACCAGAGGAGCTTACACTCTAATGTCCCCTCCACCACAGTCACATCAGTCTCTGTACCAGAGGAGCTTACACTCTAATGTCCCCCCCTCCCCCACAGTCACATCAGTCTCCGTGCCAGAGGAGCTTACACTCTGATGTCCCCTCCCCCACAGTCCCATCAGCCTCCGTACCAGAGGAACTTACACTTTAATGTCCCCTCCCCCACAGTCCCATCAGTCTCTGTACCGGAGGAGCTTACACTCTAATGTCCCCTCCCCCACAGTCCCATCAGTCTCTGTACCGGAGGAGCTTACACTCTAATGTCCCCTCCCCCACAGTCACATCAGTCTCTGTACCAGAGGAGCTTACACTCTAATGTCCCCTCCCCCACAGTCACACGTTTATATACATTTGAAGGGGATACATCACACTGGGTTAGTTGGGCGACAAAAGAAACCATTTAGCATTCAATCCACCAGTTTCCAACCATAACTGAAATCCTGGCAGACCAAGTCCCAAGTTGTGATGGATGACTGAAGAATGATGGCTCTCTTGATCTAGTGAAAGGGTTCTTTGATCCTCTACAATTTCCGTCTGTATCGGGAACACTCATAACCCATCTACAAGGAATTTGTCCAATATACGGAGACAGGACATCTTCGTGTTAGAACAATACTCATGTGGACTGTACAAAGCCTTTCTTCTGCCCTTCAGGAAAGGTGACCTAGAGGTGGCCCCCTTACCCAGTTTATTGTGATGCCAATGGACCAGCCAACAATCTGCCATAAAATCCATATCTTTGGGGTTGTTCTAACGGTGTCTCACCTGTTCTACAGAGAATGACAGGCGGTAGGAGCTCTTGTTCTTTTTCCTGGCCAGGACCCAATTTGAACTCTCTTCCCAAGTCAACCAAAATCCTGCACACAGCAGCTGAATAACAATTAATATCTTTAACATGTTGGAAGATCTCCATGGACAGTACAAGGCCTTGTGATGTGGTCATATTCATTAGCTGTTGACCTCTTGTGAGGTCCAAAATATTGCATCCCTTGAAACCATTGACTTTTGAATATCTAGCCTAATCCCGATGGTTTATTTACATCCAACCTCCCACAATCTTCCACATATCTACATCTATAACGTCTTTGGTCATGACAGTATGGTGTTGTTACTCATCAGTCTGATTCATCCTTCAAGGTGATTCTAGCATCCTCCATCTTCCTCTGTTCATGTGATCTCCAGGAAGCCGTCAGCTGCATCTGCTTTATGTCGGGGCCATATGTCTCAGCCTGGTGCTTCGCTCATCATTTCACACCACCTCCACCCAAAACACGTCTATTTTTCTCTTCCTCGTGTTTAACGACTATAATGTACTGTCAGGAGGGATGAGGACATTCTGGTCAAAGAGCGACACTAAAGGTCATTTTCACAGCGCCATTTTTCTTTACAAATTCCTAATACGTTAATTATTATTTGTTCATTATTTTTCCAAATGTATTAGGATCTGTGCCGATGGGTTTGTGTCAATGGGTTAATGTAGTTTGTTTCCGGGTCCATTCAGTTTACAATTGAGATCAGTTTAAGATGCTTCTGAGATCATTCACTGACAGGTCTCCAGTTGACCTCCTTATCTACGGCGTTTGACCTCTATCTATATTGCATCAATCGGCTTCTGAAGCAAATAAAAGTGAGTGGACACCCTGTAGGTGTGGAAGGAGACGTAGGTTGACCAAGACTTTGCCTTCTCTTCAACTCTAGTTCTTCCTGAAGGATTCCAAAACATTCCAAGCTCTCTGGAATGTTTTCCTTGTGGGCAAGTTGAGGTGGACCACTTAAGACTGTGGCTCTTTAAAATTCTTCCAGGAAGGGGGATGATTTTACTTCCTTTCTGGCAGGATCCCCATAAATATGGTGATAGGAGATGGAGGAGAAGAGAGAACCCTGGACATGGGAAGGGTTGCCATGTGGGAGATGAGCAGTCAAGGGACAGTGACTTTAATACTTCTTTCCTCTACAGGGGGTTCACTTGATATGGGCACCTCAATGCATCACCAGCCTTAAAGGGATTTATGACCGTATATGAAGGAGGAATGTTATGCTGGACAGTGTTGGGGTCTAAGACCCATGATGGCTGTATTACTTTGTCCCAGGGGCGGACTGACCATTCGAGCACTTGGGCACTGCCCGAGGGTCCGGGGTCAGTAGGGGGCCCCATAAAATGCCCCTGGTACCTTTTTATAGGCTTTTTTGGGTGTGTTTTGAGTGTGGTCAAGGACACAGGGGCCCCATGATCCCCAATTGCCGGGGGCCCCATCACTTGTCAGTCTGCCCCTGCTTCGTCCTCTTCAGTGAAGAAGTTAATCTACATGTGGCCTCCAAGTGCAGTTTTTCAGGTATCACACTAGACATGGCGGGAGAGAAAAACAGTTGTCAGTGATGTCACCTGGCTGTTGAGCCCGGGGAGAACGTGGGCCAGCATTTGGATGCCCCTGGGAGTAGGGGGTACGGTTGCACTACCAGAAGGTTGGATAGGGGGTAAGGTCTCCAGCCACCACCCACACATAGAGAGGGAGTGACAGCTACTCAAGGTCTGGTATGCGCAGAAGGTCAGTTTATGTTGAGTGTGCTCTGGCTTCCTGCCATGGCCACGCACGAGGCAGACCGTCGCTTGCTAACAAACCTTTTTGGTCACATTGTAGAACCTGTGCTAATGGGCTTTGGGCTTGTGTCGATGAGCAGATGCAGTTTGCATTTGCAATCAGTTTGAGAAGCTCCTGAGATCATTCAGAGCTTACTGAGAGCAGCATTTGGCCTGCAGATGACCTCCATATATACGGCATTGACCTGCTTCAAACTGCTTTCACATTACCATTGCCTTCTATTGGGAGGAAAGCAGTTGCAATGCAAACAAAAGCAAGTGGATACAAACCCTCATCCTATAGGTGTTGCAGGAGATGAAGGTTGACCAAGACTTTTCTTTTTTTGGTCTTATACTCTAGCTTTTCCTGAAGGATTCCAAGACAATCCAAGGCTTGCTGGGACGTTATTCTACCAGTAACTCCCCGGGGCCTGGATAAGTCAGCAGTTGAAAAAGTTATGACATTTTTAGGATCATATTTTAGGATATTTACTGGCTTTGGGCTTGTGTCGAAGGGCAAATACAGTTCAGTTCCAGGTGCCTTCAGTTTGCATTTGAGATCAGTTAGAGATGCTTCGGGGATCATTCAGAGCTCACTGACAGGTGCATTTGGCCTGCAGTTGACCTCTTTCGCATTTGTGGTTGGCTTCCATCTAAGCTGTATCATCCTTCTTTTATACTGCTTTTTTGTATCCATTGACTTGTATGGACAGAGAAGTAGTTCTAAAGAAAACAAGATCCGGTGAATGCATACCCTCTTTCTGAAGGTGTTGCAGAAGATGTAGATTGACCCAAACTTTCCTTTGCCTTGTCCTGAACTTCAACGGGTCCTGAAGGATTCTAAGACTCCCCAGTGCCTATTGGGACATTTTCCTACCAGCAGCTGCTCTGTATTCCCTGTGATCTAGAAAAGTATAAGTCAGTCGAATAAGTATGACTTTTTATTGAGTTCCCTAAAGAGAAACCATGTTTTTCCCATGCAGGTCAAAGAAACAAGTTCACTTGAATGCCTCCCTCCTCAGCAGCTTATCTTTAACTTTACTCACTCCCACTGTCCAGCCACTTGTTGGGTAGGGGCAGTGTGGTGTGAGGGCAGTAAACACACAGAGGGCTGGAACGCAGTAACTGATATATTGAAGAACTTACAGTAGAACAGCCCAGCGGGCAGGCCACTCCGGCTGGGAAAACTTAAGTTGACTCAGCGGTGAGTAGGCCCCAACTGAAGACAGCGCCTGCCAAGGGGGGTGGAATGCAGCCTGGCCTGTCCAAACCAAACAAAGAGCTTTCGAATGTTGAAGACTGTAACGGAACCGGACCCCGACTGCTCTAGGGTATTTCCGTTAATCTCCCGCTTCCCTGTCCGAACACAGATCCCCGGACACCACCGCTGGTCAAACAAGACGAAACAGCACCAGAGTCATCTTAAAGGAAGTGGACTGCTTTATTTTAACACAGACAAGATATAAACATTCAAGGGAACAACCCCCCTCCCTGCATAAGGACACAGGGCGGGGCAAACCAAATTTAGCAACCAGAGACACATCCCAACAGACAGTCCTATCAGGAGGGCTGCTGGAAACACCCCCCACCAAGTCAATACACAAACACATAATAGAACAATGGGACCACATGGCAGTAAACAATGAACAACCCCCACGCCCCACCTATACATGTTTACACAATATCAGGACATTTCACGTGTACCCCTAACAGGCACAGGGTGACTTACACATAAGAGGGATATGGGGAGCTGAGACAGGGGTCTCCCCACATCTCCAAAGTGAGCTGTGTTCCATAGATCCCCCACCCGAAGTCACTCCCGTCACAAAGACGTAGGCCCTGAGCTTTCCCTCTCCCTACCACTATTGTTGTCCCTGACAGACGGGTATGTTCTCCCTACACTAGCCACTTCACAAATGCGTGCCCAAACCTGGGGGCAGGGACTTAAAAAGACAATGCGTGACCCAAGATGGCCGTCAGGGTCACCTGAATACAGCGTAGCCAACCAGAACACTGCACCACTAAACCGAGGGAACCTAGTCTCCCTTGACTTCCCTTCCAGCTGTATTGCCACTCCAGACAAACACCACCAACTGTGGAGAAAATAGACTGCACCTGCCTATACACTGGGAAGAAAAAAATCCAGCTAGGTGCAAGACTGACCAGGAATTAGGTTGTTGCAATCGTGGCTTCATGGAGGTGCAGGACTCAGACAGACACTGAGAGGTATTGGTTCCCAAAGGTGAACCAAGGGTGACACTGGATACTGGATAGGCAGGATATTCTGGAGTGCCTGCATGTTCCGTGGAGGTGAGAGCCCTAAGAAGGGCCAAGACGCAGGGTCTAAAGAGCAGCTTGATAATTCACAAGGGGTAATGAGCATTTATGCAGGGCGGCTCCCAGGTTCTGGTCCTCTGACTCATTGGAACAGGCAGGGATTATATATGGAGATTCAATCAGAGCTGGCACTTTGCCCTTATAGGTACTGTAATGGAACTGTCCCAGACAGTACTTCCGTTAGAATACCGCTTCCCCGTCCGAACACCGACCACAGACACCACAGCCGACCATACAAGACTAGACAACACCAGTCTTGAAGTAAGCCAGAAGGTAGACTAGTTTATTTCAACACAGATACAAGATATATACACTCAGGGGGGCAACCCCCCCTCCCTGTATAATGACACAGGGTGGGACAATCTACATTTAGTAACAAGAGACACACAGGTATTCAAACTTCACACCAGCAGACAGTCCCATCAGGAAGGAGGGCTGCTGAAGACAACCCCCCCCCCCCATTAAGTTAATACATATAAACACATACATCCCATAATAGTTTGCTCCCAAGAAAAAAAAAATAGAACAATGGGATGCAGTCACACAACACCAAACAATCCACAACCCCCACCCCACCTATCTCCTATACATGTCTACACAATATTAGGACAGATCACCCTGCACCCCTAACAGGCACAGGGTGACTTACACATAAGAGGGATATGGGGAGCTGAGACAGGGGTCTCCCAACCTCTCCAAAGTAAGCTGGGTTCCATGGGCCCCCCACCCAAAGTGACTCCCGTCACAGGTACACCTGGGCCAAAATTTAAATTTTAGATGCCCACGGGAAGCTCAAGAGTCAACAGATGCTGGAACCCAACCCAGTTCTTTGCTTCTTCACTCTCTTAAGTCGATTTTCCTGGCTGAGAGATTTTCAGCAAAGTGATGAAAAGTGCTTATTATAGCACTGGTGGATTTTCCATTCTGTTCCCTAGAAAGGTCACAGACTGACCACTTATAGTCACCCTTATGCCAGCAATCCTTCAGAGAAACCATATTTCTGCTGGATGCAGATAAAACCTTATCCTCCAGTGGAACGCCAAGGCTCACCGCCAATCACAAATAACAGTAGCAGATTGTTGCACCATGTAGTAGTCAAGTAGAGAAGGTACAACATACTCTCGGCTCATCCGACATCAATATTCAGAATGAAGACAATGAAACATGAACCAAGTTTGTCCCTCAAGATCATCCAAGGCCCAGATGTGGACTGACCACTTATAGTCACCCTTATCCCAGCAATCCTTCAGAGAAACCGTATTTCTGCTGGATGCAGATACAACCTTATCCTCCAGTGGAACGCCAAGGCTCACTACCAATCACAAATAACAGTAACAGATTTTCGCACCATGTAGTAGTCAAGTTGAGAAGGTACAACATACTCTCGGCTCATCCGACATCAATATTCAGAATGAAGACTTATACAATGAAACTTGGACCAAGTTTGTCCCTCAAGATCATCCAAGGCCCAGATGTGGACGTGCTTTATAAAAAAAAAAAAAAAAAAATCACTTCTGTGAATGTTAATTGAAAAATACCTGAGATGAAAATTAAACAGCAGATGTTCTCCAAAAGTTTGTCCTCACAATCATAGGGAAGGATTTATGGCAAGTCAGAGATTCTAGTAGAAATCATTCTTGGTTGTAGAAACCACCAGACAGCTGGTGCTTCATGTGCTGAGTGTAAGTCTGGAAAGGCCCGGGGGGTGCTATCCACACACACAAGTAAGACAAATATGCAGGATAATAATGAACAGATTGTGCCCAGGGATGTGTTGATACGCAGTCATCTGGATGGGAGGATATGTACTGTACGTCCTCCGAAATTGCTGAAAAAAAAAATTCTAATTTTAAATTCTCAGGTAACTCATTAACAGACGACATCTTAATGCAAATTTGAGTGCAACTCTCTAGTGTTGACAGGCTTGCTCCTCAAAATAAGAGGATGAATTAATAAGAAGCAGAAATATCCGGAAGGGGGGGGGGGCGGTAATTGCCACATTTCTGAAAAAGAAATCCAATTTCTGGATGACGATCGCTTGCTTGGTACATTGGCCACCCAATTCCCAGTGTTGCTGGTCCAAAGCAGACGACGTCTTCCAGACAGAAGGCGTTTCTTGAAAGGTTTTCTGCCAATGAAAGCGGATCAGTCACCACCAGGGGCGGGCCCCATGATCCCCTATTGCCCGGGGGCCCCATGAGTTGTCAGTCCGCCCCTGGTCACCACATATATATATTTTCCTTTTGAGTGCAGCACGCAATGTAATGTGTTGGTTTATTTCCCAGTCCTGAAGATGGTAACCCTGAAGGATGCCTAAATACAGGCAGTGCCGTCATTCTAGGGCAAGGGTCTCCAAACTATCTAAACAAAGGGCCACTTTACTGTCCTTCAGGATTAAGGGAGGCCAGACTATGGCCAGAAGGAGTAGAAAATGCCTCAGGCTTGATGATCAGTAAGTAAGTAAAACATTTATACAGCACCACTGTGGTTAGGGAGAGGAGGAATTGTGCCCCATCTTTGGTATTAGTGAGAGGAATATTGCCCCCATCGTTGGTGTCAATGGGGAGAATAATGCCCCATTGGTGTCAGAGGGAGAAATAGTGCCTTATCGTTGGTGTCAGTGGGAGGAATAGTGTCCCATCTTTGGTGTCAGAGGAAGGATTTATGCTCCATCATTTATGTCAGAGAAAGGCTTTATGCTCCATCATTGGTGTCAATGGGAGAATATATGCTACATCATTGGTATCAGTGGGAGGAATAGTGCGCCATTATTGGTGTCAGTGGGAGGATTTATGCTCCATCATTGGTGTCAGTGGGAGGAATAGTGCCCCATCATTGGTATCAGAGGAAGGATTTATGCTCCCTCATTGGTATCAGTGGGAGGAATAGTGCGCCATTATTGGTGTCAGTGGGAGGAATAGTGCCCCATCATTGGTGTCAGAGAAAGGATTTATGCTCCATCATTGGTGTCAGGAAGGATTTATACCCCATCATTGGTGTCAGAGGAAGGATTTATGCTCCATCATTCTTGTCAGTGGGAGGAATAGTGCCCCATCATTGGTGTCAGAGAAAGGATTTATGCTTCCTCATTGGTGTCAATGGGAGGATTTATGCTCCATCATTGGTATCAGTGGGAGGAATAGTACTCCATCATTGGTGTCAGAGAAAGGATTTATGCTCCATCATTGGTGTCAGTGGGAGGAATAATACCCCAATGTCAATGTCTGGGAGAGGAATATTGTCCCAAGGGTCAGATGAAAGCAAGCAAAGGGCCATATCCAGGCCATGGGCCACAGTTTGGAGACCACTGTTCTAGAGAGAAAATCAAACAATGACGTTGTCAGAAGGAGTCCTGTGATCCCTGACAGGGTAATGAATACCTGGAAGTCTTACAATAACACATTACTGAGCATGCTTGGACTTAACATGATAAATAATAGCTGATGACAGGTCTACTATGTCCTTGGAAGTGGAAGATTCGGTAAGACTGTGCAGTCAAATTTGTCTCTAGCACAGCGAAGAAATGGAAATAAGCATTCAACGTCCCATGTGGCAAAATGTCAACACGGAAGCTCTGCATGTTCAGTTTTGGAGGCCAGGGATCAAATCAAAGGCAGGAAAAATGATAATAGACTTTGCGACCCTATTCCCCAACCAGTGGCCCTTTGGCATTTACTATGTGGCCCTGCAGATGGTAGTCTTGGTGCTCTCAAGCCAGTGAAGGAAAAACATTTAGACTGACTTCTACTTACAAGCAGGCAGACAATTTCCACTGGTGATGTCACTGCAGTTTCCTGGACTACTTGTCCTCGGCGGCTATCATGTGGGCGTTCAATGGGGGCTTCTTTTAGGTTCGTTTGTGGCTGACACCATGAACAACTACAGTACTGCGCATGAATAGCTGCTTAGTCGCAACCACTGGCCATGGGTTTTAATAGATGGATAGAGGAAAGAGGGCTTATGTCACAGGATTAAATGGATCTTCTGTGTGACCAATGAAGGCAGTGGCTTTTCTCCACAGGCTCCTCCACCATCCGATCCTCTCCACCACTGCTGGTGGTGTGGATTTGAAACAGCAGTGTGATTCTTGGGTTTGCCTGGGATGACAGCCTACAGGTCAGACAAGCCTGGAACAAGAAAGCAAATTATGAAGCAGAGACAAGGTCAGGAAACAAAGGTAGTTAGAGTTGGTAGCAGACAAGGGTAGTCAAGCCACAGATCGGAGCAGGCAGAAGGTATAAGCCAAAACCAAAACGTTACAACCAGGGGCCATCAGAAGGGACAAATTTCACCGATCCAAAAAGGGAAAACAAATCTAAAGTTCAAAAGAAAGCATCTTGGCAGGTCGTGTTACAGACATTGACTGTGCTCTGGCCCAAGTTTAACCACTACTGATTGAGGCCAGGTGTGAAACTGCAGTGTGGCTTTGCTGCAGTGCTCAGTATTGTCCAGCAGAAGGGGCCTACATCAAGATACAGCCATCTGAGCACATCAGAAAGACTGCAATAGGTAGATGGTTGCAGGCTTGGCTCCACTCAACAGCTACATGAGATGCTTGGCCAAGCTGAGTTGCGTTCCACATGTAGCCAAAAGGGAGGACACTGAATAGGATGAAACTGCTTAAAGGGATAGCTTGGTCCTCCAGCTGGCAGGGAAATGGGGGCAGCTCCAGCACTCCATCTTTGGTTTCCTCAGGTGAGTCAAGTCTTTCTTAATTGGGATACACGGAGATGGATTTAGGAACCGGAAAGGATTGGAACAGAGAAGGTAGTACCAGTCAGCACTTGGCAGTGGACCTTCTAGTTCCAAAACAACCTTTCCTATCGGTTGCTGGAAACATGTCTGGCCCAACAGGATGAAAATCTTGGCTCCCTTGCCAACTGGTTCAATGCAGCACATTTTGGATGCTGCAGTACTTGCACCGCTGACCTAGCAAGCCATCATATCCACATGGAGCACACTTCCATTCCACGCACGTGCTGCCAACCAGGACTCAGAGGACTGGCAATACAGATAAGGCAGGGACCCTAAAGCCTTGAAGGATCATCTTCTCATCTGCTGATCTTCACATTGGTTCAAGTAAGGATGAATTCCAGACCGACCATAAAGAAAAGCTTAGGTGCATCAAAGGAAACTAAAACTGCACACAAGACTGCGCTACAAGAATCAGCCCTGGTGACAAGAGTCACCAGGGCTGCCTGGACAATTTACGGAGCAATTCCAGGAACCAATTAATGAGCGGCTAACACTGTCCAGCAAACTCTGCAAAAGTCACAAAGATAATTCAATATATCTTAAAACCCAACTCTCTGGACTCTCCATTTAAATGAGTTGAATACATTCTAGGTGTGTCAAAACAAAAGCTGTGCAACATCTCATAAAGGTTCTTTAGAAAGCATCAACAGCATGAGTAGAAAGCCTGTCCCCTGCCAGCATGCTGCCCTGGAAGCAGTGGTCTCTCTGCAGAGGTCCAACACTCCCCCTCACTCTTTGTTATCTGCATCACAAATCACATTCACGTTCATATTTCCAAAACAGGTTTAAATCGAATTTGTGGAAATCTCCCCTTTGTGTTTAACCTGGTTGTCCTAGGGCATGCCTGCTTGTGATGCTGAGCTACTGCAGGCTCTTTGCTGCCATACAGACACCCTGATATAAAAAAAACTATGTAGATGCTAAGAGAATCAACATATTTAGCATCCAGGGGCGGACTGACAACTCATGGGGCCCCCGGACAATAGGGGATCATGGGGCACCTGTGTCCTCGCCCACACTCAAACCACACCCAAAAAAGCCTATGAAAGGTACCAGGGGCATCTTATGGTGCCCCCTACTGACCCCAGGACCTCGGGCAGTGCTCGAGTGCCCGAATGGTCAGTCCGCCCCTGTTAGCATCAACATACTTCTTACATCAGGCTGTTTGTATGTGCAGTATTCCAGCGTCACAAGCAGACATGCTCCAGGATCAGATGAGAACAAAGGGGAGTGTGGTGGAACAGAACAAAACCAGGATGACACCCTAAAGTATGAACGCATAGATAGTGCTCCAATCCATGTTGCCTCATGATCTTGGACTGGGCATGAGACTAAAAGTAATATTGTGGTCAGGGGCGGACTGACCATTCGGGCACTGCCCGAGGGCCTGGGGTCAGTAGGGGGCCCCATGAAATGCCCCTGGTAGCTTTTATAGGCTTTTTTGGGTGTGCTTTGAGTGTGGGCAAGGACACAGGGGCCCCATGATCCCCCATTGCCCAGGGGCCCCATTAGTTGTCAGTCCACCCCTGATTGTGGTCTATACACAGAGCACAACCGACTTTACCATCCTCTCTAAGAAGAACTTCACCATCTTTTCTCTTTTTGCTTCCCTACCATTACTTTTATGTGAAGATTCACGTCGTACCTTCACTTTCGCCAAGATGGCATAAATCATGAGTTACACCCATGGAGAGATCATGAGATTGGTGGTACCACACAAATGTAGAAACAGGATAGATCGAGAGATTGTCAGAACCACAGAGATGTAAAAAAAAAGTCGTAACTCCCATGGAAAGTTTGAGACCTTGGTGGCACCAGGTATTAAAATGCTTATCTTGCACTTTGCAATCTTTCCTTGGTTGTTCATTCTTCAGAAAAACTCTGACCTTCAAAATGTCTGTAAAGGATCTCCATTATCTACGTAGGTCATGGTATATCTTGTAGTGGTTGGTCTCATTGAACGTCTGGCCTTCAGAGTTATTCATATTAGTCATACTACTGGTTTTGCGATTATTTCAATTACAAGAGTGGTGATCCCTTCCATTTGTAATAAAATATTCTGTTCTGGAAAATGCATCACGTTTCTTGTATCTTAACCTCAAAATTTCAGGCAATTTGGTGTCACCAAATGACTGGCCTTAGATATGGTTCGGATCTACAAACATTTTCTATTTTAGCATTTTTTCAAATAAATGTACATGCTTTTGTGTCTTGGTGGTATCATATTAGGCATTTCAACTCAGGAGGTCATCCCTTCCACTCATACATACTGTAAAGTCTCATGGTTGCAGAATTCCAGGATTGTTCCTCTATAAAAAAAAAGAACCATCTTGACATTCGGATATACTATAAGTAGCAGTAGGAGAAGGGTCTTCTCTTGTTGGGGTTGTGCAGGGGTGGTTGAGTTTTCATCTTGTGACAAAGTACTGGGTACATTTTTCCAAGCTTTTCTGTTCTCCGTTAGTCAACATATTTTGGACCTGAATCATAGCTGGATTTTCATATAAAAGGAATTCTTTCTTTTCACTTTTAAAGCATTTAACAGGAGGAGTGGAGTCAAAGAGTTTAGACCACATTACTTTTTGTGCACCCTTTCTGATTCCTACTACTCTAGAATATTTGCAGACATCCCATTCTTGCTACTTCTACGGGAAGTAGATTCTGCTTTTAATGAGAGGCCACTCTTCATCACAAGTGGAGTCAGAGAGTTGAGATCGCATTGTTCTTTTGTACAAGGCTTCCCAATCCTTCTACTCTAGGATATTCACAAAAGTCAACTCACGCTACACAATGAAATTAGGATTGGCTTCTTCTAAACCTTGTTTTTTTTTCCAGAAATAGTGAGATTGGCACATGAGGGTTGGGAGAAGCTTGGCTTGGTTAGCAAAACCCATTCTAATGTCTTCTCTGCTTCTCCTAAATGTTTTTTTTTTTTGGGTTTTGTTCACAAATGGATATTATTCTGATATCATGGTGTGAAACCAAGTGATTCAATTAAATCCAAATAAAAACTACTGTGTGGTAAGCAAACAATTTTTCATAACTTCTAATGAGATGTTTAGCACTCTGAATGCAGCCTGTGGACAACTGCGGCTTGGTTCTGCAGATAAAAGGGGCCACTGATATGCATTTTGGCTAATCTCCTTAACCAGCCACCAGAAAGTTTTGTGTCGATGTAGTGACTGCAAGCATCCATCACCATCAACCACCACTCTTGATACAGTAGATCGAACATACTAAAGAAGAGGAGAGCCTTCTAATATTTTTCATACCCACACACGTGTGGAGGCTTAGACACTCTATTGGTGGGAATAATAAACTGTGCCTTGGTTCTACAGATGGAAGGGGCTACTGACATGCATTTTGGTTTATTTCCATAACCAGCCACCACAAAGTTTTGTGTCAATGTAGTGACTGCAAGCACCCATCACCATCAACCACCACTCTTGATACAGTAGATCGAACATGCTAAAGAAGAGGAGAGGCTTCTAATATTTTTACATATACACACGTGTCTAGGCTTGGACACCCTATCAGTGGGAATAATAAACTGTGGCTTGGTTCTACAGATGGAAGGGTCCACTGATGTGCATTTTGGCTTATCTCCTGACCAACCTTAACCAACCACCCTGAATTTTACACTCTATTTTTAGGATCACTGGGAAGCATTGTGAAGTTTGCTGAGGTTACAAGTGCCCATCACGATCAACCACCATCGTTGATAAATATAACATGCTAAGGAAGAGGAGAGAGGCTTCTAATATTTTCATACCTACACATGTGTAGAGGCTTGGACACTCTATTGGTGGGATTAATAACCTGTGGCTTGGTTCTACAGATGGAAGGGTCTACTGATGTGCATTTTGGCTTATCTCCTGACCCACCTTAACCAACCACCCTGAATTTTTGTGCCAATGTTCCACTTTAGTTTTGGGATCACTGGGAAGCATTATGTGGTTTGCGGAGATTACAAGTGCCCATCACCATCAACCACCACCACTGATAGATATAACCTGCTACGGAAGAGGAGAGAGGCTTCTAATATTTTTTATACCTGCACATGTGTAGAAGCTTGGACACCCTATTGGTGGGAATAATAAGCTGTGGCTTAGCTATGCAGATGGAAGGGCCACTGATATGCATTTTGGCTTATCTCCTTAACCACCTTAACCAACCACCCTACATTTGTTTGCATTTACTCCACCCTGTTTTAGGATCACTGGGAAGCATTGTGAGGTTTGCTGTGATTGCAAGAAAACATCAGCATCAACCACCACCGTTGATACTGTAGATATAACATGCTAAGGAAGAGGAGAGGCTTCTAAAATATTTCATACCTCCATACTGTATGTGTAGAGGCCTGGACACCCTATTAGTGGGAATAATGTAAGGATGAGAAGCCTGCAATGGACCTGTGGCACGGTTTGGTTGGCTAGCCTCTCCATACACACAAGTGCCAGCTTTGCAAGTGTTGTACCCATAGTGGTTAACCCATTAGATTGTACATCAAGCATACGGCATAGGCCTATATAATCATCTCACTGGCTGGTTACCAGGTGGTAGGCTGTTTAATGCCCAGCCTGACTTTAGAAGAAACCTTGCAGTCAAAGGAGCCATCCTGAGGCAAAATAGGCAATGTCCTCTTTGAACTATGATGGATTCTAACTATTATTCTGGCTTACCTTGCCTTGTTGAAATATTAGTTTTAACTAAAGCACCCCTTTAGCATGCTCAAGCCTTGAGATTGAAATAACTAACTCCATCTGTAGCCAAGGGCCATAGATGACTGCTTGTAAACTGGGCCTTCTATATTGTAAATTAGCTACTTGGCTATACTCTTGTACCACACAAATAACAATATGGCTCATCATTGGCAGCAACTGTCATGTGCACTGTGACCCAAGTTTTCTTGGGTAAATGTCAACAGGCCCCTGACAAAGTGCAGGTATAGGCGCAAAATATGGTGTACATGTTCTTGACATCTCCCATGTAAGCTGATTTCCTAGGTAAAAATAATGTAATTTTTTTTTTATTTCTAGAAGCTGTCTGTACGGAGGGTTCCTTAGAAGGAATGTCATTTTTGGTGCAGATTGCGGCTTGTCTGCATACCACCTTCAGAAACAAAAGCTTGAATGACTTGAGGAATTGTTTTAGTATCCATGGCATATATGCAAATATTAGGCAACTGGTAATTGAATCCATAGTCATAGGCCCTTGTCTCTTCAAACAGAAATGATGACGTTTTAGATGATTCAGAAGTGGGTAGGAGTAGTGGTGACCTGCGGCCCAGTTAACTCTGCAGTGCCTGTTGTGTTGAGCATGAATGTTCTGAAAGACTTGACCTTGTCTCGCCTGTTGGCCAAGTATGAACATTCTGGCTGGTGGGCTCCAGGCCTATGAGGCCCAGTGAAGGGCTGCCAAGAAACAACCAGAGCAAGCAGGGGTGGTTTGATTGCCCCCTAAGTGAAAATTACTCCTGGTGCCCCTGCAAGAGGTAGTCTGGTCACTCCTTATCGGAACCACAGGAAGCTACACGGGGCCACTGTTATGGTCTATCCCCGCAGGGACCCCTTGGCACTGGGGAAGTGGCTGGTGGGCAGTAACTTGTCTGAAGTCCACCAGGGAAGAGCCTTTGTGCAGCTTATCAATCTGGGGACAATGCCCATATCAATGTTATGGCATGCCTCCTTGGCAGATCTCTATGTGATGCCTCGCCACTGCATCTCCCAGGCCCAACCTGGGGTGGAAGTGGTTTGTGTTCTTCTACAGACAGCCATGATGTCCTGGGACAAGGCCCAATAGAAGTCACTACTGGAACAGCTGGGTATATCTTTCAAAGGCTTTCTCCTGCCTCAACAGAGACTGCTCCACCAACTGCTGGAAAAGCACTTATTAGTATTTACCACCAGTCCAGAGGATTATGTGTTCACTGAAGTCATCGACCACCCACTTCACACAGGTGATACACTTCCCATCTGGGAGCATATCTCCACATTCCCCCAGCATTGTGCCAGGAAGTTAAGGATTTGCTTTGCAATATGATACAGAGTGGAGTGATCCAGGAAAACCCCAGTCCCTGGGTTGCTTCTGTATGCCTGGTACAAAAGAGGGATGACAATTTATAGTTTTGTGTGAACTATCGTAGACTTGATGCGTGCACCCACCAAGATGTCTACCCACTGCCTTGGGTAGAGATATCACTAATGGCCCTATGTCAAGCCAAGTTCTTTTCCACTCTTGATTTGGCTGGTGGCTACTGGAATCTCCCTGTTAGGGACAAGGACCAAGAAAAGACTGCCCAGTACCTTTCAGTACTTAATGATAAGATGTCTTGGAGACTGCAACTTCGAGATCATGTTAGTCTACCTAGATGACATCATCATCTTCTCCAAGATATTCGACAACCACATTAAGCACCTTGACCGGATGATGTTGAAAATACCAAGAGCACCAGGACTGGAGCCCAAGTGGGAGAGTATCCTGTACTGGGTGGTGGGGCAGCCTTCCCACCTATCCCCATCTATGACCTGGTCTCCGAGGGACCCAACCATGTGAAGAGGTGACTTCACCATAACATGCTGAGACCCTATGTGCTAAGTGGTGATTTCTCCAAAAATCTTGCTGATGACCAGGTTCAACTACACAGACCTTCCACTGATGCTTGAGGCCCCCACTGAATGATTCCTGCCCCTCCTCATGCTTGAGCCTCTGGCCCCCACCGACTCAGAGACTGAAAGTTCTGGTGCCGGCAGCCATGAAGATCCGGCAACTCCATCCAGTACAACAGACTGTACTGGCATGTCTGGGGTTATAACCTTGTGCGCAGATGAGGAGAGGTCGGAGGACATACGTACCCCCTTGCCACCTGTGGCTCTCGAGTCACTACTTGAAGATGAAGCCTTGCCAAGTGACTCTGCTGAAAGCCAGGATAATCCAGAGAAAGACAGATATTCTGATGTTTTGAGCGTGATTTTATTGTGATGCTTAAACCTGTTCATGTTGAATTTTCTTGTTGTTCTTACTGTGTTGTGATGCCAAGGACAGCATCTGTCAAAAGAGAGGGGGAGTGTAGGCAGGTGCAGTCCATTTTCTCTACTGTAGGTGCCACTTGACCAGAGCGGTACTGCAGCTGGAGTGGAAGTCAGGAAAAGCTTGGATTCTCTATGATTTCCTGGTTCCCGGAGGCAGCGTTTCGGTTGGCTTCGCTACATCCAGGTGACCCCTGGTGGCTATCTTGGGTCAGCAGAGTCTTTTTAAGTCCCTGCTCCCAGGTTTTGGTGTGCATCCTGCAAAGTTGTTAGGAGAGGGAAAGAGTATGTCTGACAGGGAAAGTGACCAGTGGCAGGGAGAGGTTGCTGGTGAGGAGGGACAGGTTAGGGACACGCCATTGGGTCAAGACTGGCCAGGCCACATTCCTCCCAGATGCTGTTGGTGAATCCGAATCCACTGAGTTCTCAAGTTACACAGAACTGTAAGTGTTTCCTTGGTGAGGTGTTCTCTCATGGGGTTGTTAGTTGAGCCTTTCTTTCAATACAAGTTATTGCTCCTGCAACCGGACTCTATGTCATTACTTCCCACACCAAGCTGCACCTACCCACATACTCACACAATGTCATAAGTTCTCCAAGATTCAGACCTTTCTACCAATTCAATACAACTCAATCCTTCACCTACTCCCAATATGTACTCTAGAATCGGAACAGTCTCTTAATCCACCCATCTCACTTACTCCCAACAAAAGACAGAGTATCTACTCTGAGCATCTTAACTTTTTTGCAAACAAACCCTCACACCAACTCTCAAATCTCCTATTAACCCCACAAATCTTTACCTTCTTCCAATCCCACCATCACAACTGTCTGTGAAGGTTCTTATTTATCTAGGCCATGGCTTATCACATTCAAGTGAACTGGGTCTGTAACGTTAAAGAACATTTGTAGCTTAGAGCTGAAGAAACTTCTTCAGTTCTAAGGATTATCAGGAAAATACTCCAGTATTTATATCCACACATCAGCACAGACACCTTAGTCCAATCACCATGGAAAGGCAAATGTTATTGTCCAAGAACAAGATGGCAAATGTGAAGTTATGGGACCACCCTGTTCAAGTTACATAATCCCATCCTTGCATGAATTGGGCATAAAATGTGCTCTGAACGTCATCTAAGTCACAACAATAGAAGAACACAGTCTGCTGAACATAATACTACACAAACATTAGATGTTGCCATGGTTTAATTGCACATAACATGTAAACATTCAGAGTGCAGGGAGGAAAAAGTATGTGAACCTTTGGACTTAATAACTGGTTGACCCTCCTTTGGCAGCAATAACCTCAACCAAACGTTTCCTGTAGTTGCAGATCAGACCTGCACAACGATCTGGAGTCATTTTGGACCACTCCTCTTCACAAAACTGTTTCAGTGTAGCAATATTCTTGGGATGTCTGGTGTGAATCGCTCTCTTAAGGTCATGCCACAGCATTTCAATGGGGTTGAGGTCAGGACTCTGACTGGGCCACTCCAGAAGGCGTATTCTGTGCTGTTGCAGCCATTGTTTTGTTGAATTACTTGTATGCTTTGGGTCATTGTCCTGTTGCATCACCCATCCTCTGCGGAGCTTCAGTTGGCGGACAGATGGTCGTACGTTTTCCTGCAAAATGTCTTGATAAACTCTGGAATTCATTTTCCCATCAATGACAACAATCCGTCCAGACCCTGAGGCAGCAAAGCAGCCCCAAACCATGATGCTCCCTCCGCCATGTTTCACAGTGGGGATGAGGTTTTGATGTTGGTGTGCTGTGCCTTTTTTTCTCCACACATAGTGTTGTGTGTTCTTCCCAAACAACTCAATCTTGGTTTCATCTGTCCACAGTATATTTTGCCAGTAGTGCTGTGGAACATCCAGGTGCTCTTTTGCAATATTCTTTTTGGACAGCAATGGCTTCCTCCGTGGTGTCCTCCCATGTACTCCATTCTTGTTTAATGTTTTCCTTATTGTAGATGTGTCAACAAAAATGTTAGCATGTGCCAGAGATTTCTGTAGGTCTTTAGCTGACACTCTGGGATTCTTCTTTACCTCATGCAGCATTCTGCGCTGTGCTCTTGCAGTCATTTTTACAGGACGACCACGTCTAGGGAGAGTAGCAACAGTGCTAAACTTTCTCCATTTGTAGACAGTCTGTCTTACCGTGGACACATGAACATCAAGGCTTTTGGAGATACTTTTGTAACCCTTTCCAGCTTCATGCAAGTCAACAATTCTTGATCGTAGGTCTTCTGAGAGCTCTTTTCTGCGAAGCATGGTTCACATCAGACAGTGCTTCTTGAAACCAGTAAACCCAAAACAGGTGTGTGTTTTAACGGCAGGACAGCTGTCAGCAACACATCCAATATCATCACACTGATTGGAGTCAAGGTTGGCTCACTCCTGGCTCCAATTAGCTCTGGGAGAAGTCATTAAGCTAGGGCCTCACATACTTTTTCCTCCCTGCACTGTGAATGTTTACATGTTATTTGCAATTAAACCATGGCAACATCTAATGTTTGTGTAGTATTATGTTCAGCAGACTGTGTTCTTCTATTATTGTGACTTAGATGACGTTCAGAGCACATTTTATGCCCAATTCATGCAAAACTCCACAGAATCCCAAGGGGTTCACATACTTTTTCTTGCAACTGTATGTGGAAGACAGTCCAAGGTCCCCATTCCTGTTCAGTCTTGGTTGCTCCAGTTTGACGTAGATGACCTCTTTCAAGGCACCTGGGAACCAGTTGTCCTCTATGTCCAAAATGTGCTCCTCGTTGTCCTCAAAAGAAGGTCCTTTTTTCTTAAGGTGTAGGAAAACTGCTGATTTGGGGCCTGTAAAATGTGCCCTCCTGTGTTGGGCCATTCGTTTGTAGGGAGGTTGCTTTGTTTATCCAATGTACAGATCTCTGCATTCCTCACTATACAGCACCACATATAGCAAATTACTTCACTTCTGCTTGGATCTCACTGTGTTGCTGGGTTTCAAAGACTGAGGAATGCAATGTTTGTTCACAACATAGGACAATGGTGTCCTATGATGTCACATCTCTTTTCACTTGTAAACCAACTGCAGAGTCTTTTGAGACTGTGAGGAAACATCTGAAATGAGATAAGACTGTTGATAGTAGAACAAAACTCAGGCCAGGCCAGGTATGTTCCTTATTGGACCTTTGCCTCAACACCACCTATTTCAAACAACAAACACCTATTGCATTATCTCCGGCACTTTATTAAAAAGTAAAAGATACAAATTATACTCACAAAACAAAAAAGAGATGTCAGCGTAACAAGATTACAGAGTCCAGAAGACCACACTCCAACACAGTGCTCTGAGGAAGGGGCCCAGTCCCCCGGAACAGGTCAGCTGGTTTTGCCAGTCGTGCTATTCCATAAAGTTGGAGGCGAGACTTCTGGACTCTGTAATTCTTCACAATGCATCCGACCTTCCTTCCTCACGATTCATCCGCCTAGCCGCTCAGCACAGGACCTAGAAGAAAGTGGGGATCACTGAAGTACCATTGTCTGCTTCAGTGATTTCAAACTTCCAGGGCCATCGGCCAGGCATAGTATATACAAATTTACATATGGAGCTGGACCAGTGTAACCATGCAAAAATGTACCATGCCTGGAATTCTTCTCTGAAGAAAGGGTTATGCTTTTGAGCTCAGTGAGGGACGACAACTGGTTTACAAGAGGTGTGAAAGAGGCCATCAAACTGGAACAACCATGATTACATGGTGGCCTTGGACACCATCTTTCTTCCACAAATAATGTGTCTGTCTTCCACAAATAATGGTGTTGCAGCATCCCAGTTAGACATGTGCAATTTGTTACGTGTTGATTCCTTTTTCAGACAAAAATTTCATTTTCGGAGATTTGGATGAACACAGAAACGAATGGCAACTAATCTGAAAAAAAAAGTTATAACAAAATTAACGAATGCATTTGTGTCATTCCGATGATGTCACATGATGTGATAGTAGTTCAATCCCATGGGGAAATTAATTCAATTTTTAAATTTGTGTGATAATTCGGATTCAGATAATGAATGGATCCGAATTTCGTTCCATTCAATAATTCGGACGCCAGTCAACGTTGTCCAATCAGCTCATGCCATTCTCTTGGTGGGTTGGACAAACATCGAAAAATGTAGAATCATTCAGATTCAAATCCATGCAATTCGATAATATATCAAATATATAGCAGTATTCTGGAAAAACTGAATACTTTTTCTCTTGGAGGGTTGGACTAGCATCTGAAAGTATCGAATCCTTCCAAATTGAATCCATCCGATACGATAACTTATCCAGTATATAGTAGTATTCTGGAAAAACGAAACAGTTTTTCTCTTGGAGGGTTGGACTAGCATCCGAAAATATTGAATCCTTCCAATTTTAATCCGTCCAATTCGATAAGATATCGAATACATAGAAATATTCTGGAAAAACTGCTAAATTTTTCTCTTGGTGGGTTGGGCTAGCATCCGAACATATCGAACCCTTCCGATTCAAATTCGTCCGATTTGATAATATATTGAATATATAGCAATATTCCAGGAAAACTGCTACATTTTTCAAATCCACCTAGATCAACGAATATACAAAAGGAATGCTGAAGATATGAAATGAATCCCGAAAACGAAATGGGTCAACATAAGAAATAGGGTAGTTCCACAACGTTCATGTCTTCCACCCAAATTCTTGGGCAGTCAACATCTGCTTTTCCATTGTGATTGTATTAAGATGTCGGTGGTACCTGTGTGGATATAAATGTTGGGGTATCTTTCCAACACTCATTAGAACTGAAGAAATGAAGCTACAAAACGTCTTCAACGTTATAGAACAAGTCCAGGTGAATGTGACCAACTTCTATTAGATAAGCCATCACAGCTGCTCCCAAAATATTAAAATTACGCCAATATTAAAATCTTTTTTCCAGTACAATCCAAGCGTCAGATCGACACGTATTATGTACTTAAGAATCATATTATTTTTTCAACCCAACCCTCTATATCAATATCTACTACATGCATTTTATTTTTCCCCCCATCCAAACCTAAGCTCAATATAAAAAGCACCCGCTTACAACTAGACATACTGCTAACCCAGTTCCTACACCAAGTACGAAACCTTTACCTTTTCTCATCCAAAGTATCACCATATGGGGTTCATGTCTAAAACAGGCATAAAACACAGACCTAAGTCTCCCAGTTGTCTAGGCTACTGCACCTGATGAAGGATTACCAGACCCTACTTCTCTGACCTTTCCTCCTCCTCAGAAATCTACTTCCAAATTTCCACCTATTGCCTTACTCCTGCTCCCAAACCTTACACCAAGCCCTTGTCTTTATTTGGGAGTGCACTTCCTTTTTTATCTATCCACTAAAAATAGGTGCTTCCGGATTTCCCCTTCAGCTCCGCCATGGCCGGTTCCAAGCCCAAGCTGAGAAAGGAGGAGGGTTGGGTGCTGGGACAGCAAACCAGCCCAGTATAAACCATTTGTCACTCTGGAAACACCAAGTGCAAAACCCTTTCAAGCTCACATCTTCAAGGAATTCAAAAACATTCTCTAGTCATCTGTTACTCAACTATCTTGCAAGCCCCTCTGCTGTGTACATTGCTTTGTTCACTCTTGAATCTAGACCCTCTTTTTTTATGGTGGCCCCAATCACCTGATCTCTCCTTGATTTGAAAGCCAAATAGGATACTCATTGGAGGGCTACACTAAGAGCAATAAAGGGCGCTCTTGATGTTGGAAACACTCACAATCACTTTGTCAGGGCTCTGCCCACAGCAGAGGTACTCGGAGACCTGGCATTCCTGCCAGTAGCTTGCATGGCCACAGAAATGCATGCTGGCAAAAATCTATACGCATTGGTGCACGGACGCGAGCCAGAACACGCATGCACACTGATGCATAGTTACACACGCATTAGCCCAGTTTGGCGCCAGATGGCCTTTATAAGGAAGCCCATCACTCCCTCAAATTGCTGGCTGATCTCTGGCTCCCCAGTACCTTTGTCTGTGTCTCCTTGCTACTGTGATCTACTATTACCGATTTGGCTTGTTCCTGGACCTGTCTTCTCTGCCTGACTCCTGATCTGACCCCGGCTTGGCTAATGGATATTCTCACCTGCTCTCCTGATCTGACCCCGGCTTGGCTAATGGATATTCTCACCTGCTCTCCTGATCTGACCCCGACTTGGCTAATAGATATTCTCACCTGCTCTCCTGATCTGACGCCGGCTGGGCTAATAGATATTCTCACCTGCTCTCCTGATCTGACCTCGGCTGGGCTAATAGATATTCTCACCTGCTCTCTTGATCTGACCCTGGCTTGGCTAATAGATATTCTCACCTGCTCTCCTGTGTATGACCCCGGCTATCCTATTGACTACGTCTGCTTCAATCTCCACCCAGCATCTGACCTTGGCTTTGAACTGACTACTTTGTGGTCCTCTGCTACCCTGAAGGCCTGCACACCTCTCATGGGCGCCACCTGTCTGCAGACACCATTCCAGTGCATCAGTCATGCTCCTGGGTGTACCTCTAACAAGCACTCCTACAGGCGACCCGTGCTACTTTGGGCCTGACTCCTTCCTCCCCATATCCAGGGGAGTCTGGAACTTAGCCGCAAGGGAAGCCCTCTCTCCATTGGCCTCTAACACCAGGTACGTGATACACTTACATTTTCCTACTTGTCATAAAGCTATAATTTATGTGATCAGTCCTTGTCTGTTTTCAATAAATGATCAATATTTCTTCTTGTCTCATGGCTTGCACAAGGGCGGCACTGTTTCCAAACAGACAGATAATGTAATGTCCGTCTTTTTTGAAGGCCTCTGCTTGTCTATGGTCAGCCTTGTTGACGGATCCTACATCATGCCTTTATATTTGCTCCTGATGTTTATTTGTTTCTTTCAAAAAACCCAAACAGTAAAATGTTCCCCAGGATCCCTTGAAATGTATGTACGGGCAATTTTTGAAGCTATGGATAGAGTTGGGAATGGTTATTGCTGTCTGTGTTTACGCTGAAGAGATTCTCCCATTTTTTTGTCCTGGTGACCACAATCACCAAAACAGAATGAAAGTGGAAATCCACAAAATGTTGAGTTGTCGTCAGAGCAAGAGATGAAGGATATCTTTCAATGTGGACAGCTGTTCCTGTGGAAACTCTTGAAGATGGGAATTCTGATAACTTTGGAGAGATTTCCTCTCTAATACCCTGTTGTGTCTCCATGACAGGGAGTGAGGGGTAATCTCCTCAATGGGGGTAGGGGTGTTAACCCTTCCCTATTCCCAAAAATGTGGGTTGTACCTACACTTTAATATTATCTGCACCTCTTGACTCCCCTACAGGGGCGGAATGACCATTTGGAAACTCGGGCACTGCCCGAGGGCCCGAGGTCAGTAAGGGGCCCCATGAGAGGCCCCTGGTACCTTTTTCATAGGTTTTTTTGAGTTTGGGCAAGGACACAGGGGCCCCATGATCATCTATTGCTTGGGGGCCCCATGAGTTGTCAGTCCGCCCCTGTTCCCCTACAAACTATAACTTTCCATCCGAAGCCGCGTAGGATATTCTTAGTTACTGAGTACACGTTGACTTCTATTATATATTGTAGGATGTTAAAGACTTGCTTTTCCATCTCAGGATTCAATAGGTCCCATGTATCATCATCTGATATTTATTCTACTGCAAGCAGCAACAAACTCTACCCTCCTATCCTCCTTTATTAGACATTTTAGCTTCAGTTTGCTTGATATTCACCTCCTTGTTATAATTTTTTCACTTCTGTCAATTCATACCTTCTCTTTGCAACTTGAATCATCTCAACAAGCACTAAAATATAATTAGATCCCTCTCCTCTCCTCCTTTACTCCTTGATTAAGATGTTAGGAGGAAAATTCCACCATTGCAGGCAGGTGAAGGATGGGTTAATTGCACAATGGTCTGTGGGGCTGTGGTAGAAGTGGGGGGTTAATAGGGGGGATCTTGTCAGCCATCTTCCCGATAGTGAAATATAATCTTTGTGATGTAGGAGAGCTGAATGATATGGAGCTGCGTTATAATGCAATGGGTGGTTTATGGTCCTAGAGGCTGCTCACCAGCAACTGTGGGGTCTTGTTCAACCCCCAGAGAAGTTTGGTGAAGTTTTGAAAGGATGAAAGTGCCACACCAGCTTGTATAGAGCTTTCAAAAGATTTTTATTTTGTAACAGCCAACAAGCTTTGGGGGGCTCAGCACCCCCCCACCCCCCTTCATTAGGGTTAAAATCAAGGCACCTGGACTGGAAAAACCTTGGAAAGGTCTTCACAAGCTGGTGTGGCGCTCCCATCCCTTCACAACTTTGATAGCGAAAAATAGACACAATAGCGGAACATAAATAAGGTGGACCATTCTGATTAGAAGGCAGTCAGATGCAAGCAAACAATTCAATGTCACCAAATCTTCTAGCAGAGCCCAGTCTCCCAACCAAAAAAACCCAAAATGATTATCAAGCTTTTTGATTTTCCTTAGCTGAGGGTGCTTGCTTATGTTCAACGTATACCACAGACAACCCAACCGTCATCCATTGCTGCTAATGTTCCAGGATTAGTATAACCATCACCTAGTGTCCTGTGCATTAAATATTGGAACCAACTAGAATTATAGTTGGGTTTCATAGACTGAATTAACTACTGGCATCATGTATTTCTTCCAGGATTCAAAAACTAGCTACCCCCCTCTTCCCCATCAAGGACCAACTATTACAACCATTATGAAGCTAAAAACGTAGCATTGATGCAGCTCTTAATAAATTGAATCAAATATAGCTATGACAATAATAAGGTACTGGGCTTGGTAATAAACTGTTTTATGTTTTCTTTTGACCACTGGTCTGGAATCCTGCTTTCCATTCCAAACTCAGGATTCCTCCCAAACACATAAAAAACCATGTAGCAGTCCAGCTTTTCTTTTTTTTTTTAGAAACAGAGCAAGCAGAGGATTGTTCTATATAAAAGTGGTATTCCCACTGGATCTTCTTAATAGGGGCCCATGTTTCAGGGGTTGGGAGCCTACCCATCAAAGGCTCCCTTCACTGGTCCACATTTCACATACTGCCCTGCGAAGCACCTGCAGGATCCAGTCCACCAAATCACCAGCAGAGTTATTTCGCCAAATTTTGCTAATCACTCTGTATGAGCTTAGGTGGCTTGAGAGGCTGAACCAGTTGGCATCTACTTAGAACATAGATATTGTTTTTTTTTATGTGGATGAACCCTTTATGCGTATCCAAATGAAGATTGACCAACACTGGATCTACTGCTTCATAAGGAGCTTGTGATATATATTCCCGGCACTATATTGGTGAGTTCAGTAGAAACACAAGAAGGCAATACAAGATCTTTGTAGGTTCAGTAAATCTTTGTTGGTCACAGCAACAATCGCATATACAGCCCACACATTTCAGGGGCTCATCAGCTTCCCATCATCAGGGCTTGTAGCGGTAGAAGAAATAGCTGGACCAGAGTGGTGTTTCCTGATGGGAATTGTCAGTTTATGGAATCATTCCAATCACTGGTCTAACAAACTAGAACAAACCAATACCTTGCCTAAGTATTCCCTCAAGACACCTCCTCTGGCCAGGCTCTGCATATATTTATTCAAGCAGTACAAAACCTGAAGAAGGAGGACCAACGAGCCCTTGAAACATGTTGGCTCTCTATGTGATTCTTGTTGTGACCAATAAGGACTTTCTGGACCTACAAAGATGCTATGGTGCTCTCATCTTTTTCCTGCACCTACTATTGATAAGGACCTACCAGGAGCCATTGACTTCTAGGAAGCTGCCTTGGTTCTGAACTTTAAAAAACACACTTTTTCAGGGTCCAACATTTGCATATTTGCACGCACTATATAAATGTAACACATCAGTCAGTGGATGTTCTGGTGGTCTGGAGAAGCAATGCTCTGTAGGACCCGAGTGGTAAATCTGGCGGCTCCTGAAAAGAAAACTACAAACACTTTATCATGTTACTTTTGACCTCCCTTCCCAAGTCACACTTGCAATACCACAACACAACTGTGATTGATAGAACGGCAATAAAAAAAAAAAAACTAGCATCCTAAAGCAAATACATAGACACAGAGATTCAATTCACCAAGAAAAAAATCATACATCATGCAAAATGCCCCAAAAAAAAAAGAAGAGAAAGAAGAAAAATGTAATCAAGAAAAGACTTTGAGATCTACCTTCGTCTGGAGTGTGCTGAGATTTTCTGGATTCCTCCCGAGATTTGGAAAGGGGACCTGGAGGTCAAGGCGAAAAAAATATATATATATAAAAAAAGAAAAAAAAAAGAAAAAATAATATAAAAAAAAAGAAAAGAAAAAAAAAAGATAAAAAAAAGAACCGAGGGAGAGAGAGAAAGGGGGAAAGAGAGAAAGAAAAAAAATAGATTCAAGAAAAGGTAATAAAAAACAACTTTTTTTTTTTTTTTTTTAAACATTTTTTTTAAATACAAAAAAGAAAAAGCAAGTTCAGAAAATACAGTTACCAAGGTGGGGGGGTTGGGACGTTGAAGTAGGTTACTTTTTAGGAACCTGTTTTGTAAAAACAAAACAAAAAAACTCGTTCTGAGGAATAATGACATAAAAATGGATTGTCTTCCCTTCAATAAGAAAAGCTTTATTAATGAATTGATAACACTGAAGGCGAATACATTCGATTGCTGCCTCAAAGCTAGATCTTGTGAGAACTAATAATACAAGAGTCGTATTCTTCTCCTCGTATTATGGATCTTTAAATTCTTTCCAAATTGACCACCTAAATCTATCCAGTTCTGACTGCCTGGTTTCACTCTTCTCAATAGCCACCTACTGTTGGCCTAGATGACTCTACACTATAGCCCCTCCCATTTGTCCTCATAGCCCCTCCTTCTACCCCATCAATTTCACCCTATATCGTTTCCCTTTAATACTTTGTATTATTCTTTAAATCTCTTCGAATCACTCCTTTTAGGTCTATACAGCTCCTCCCACTATTCCCATTGTATCCTCCCATCGTAATATATCATCTTGTCCTGCAGCTCCTCCTATTATTTGAAGGAGTCCTCCACCCATACTAATAAAAGGGTTTTAACCATTCCTTTATCTCAATCTAAAAAAAGGTTTGGCTTTACAGCCATGCATCACCCAAAAGGTATTCACTGGAATTATTGATGTTGGGTGGAAGGTCCAATACAGTGTAGCTTCTCTAACTTCTCCTCCCCTCTCTGCTTCCGAATTTCCTGACTGCCGTGTTTCAAAGTGAAACAAAAGGGGGTGACACTAAGTCCTGACGGTGACAACATATAGATCAGGGGGAGGAGAAAAACTGAGGAAGCTCAAAGTTTTGGATCTTGACCACATGCCTGAAGATGTAAGTATGTCTCTATATCTCGCTTGCTCCCACTACCTCATGTCCAAATCTAAGTTTTGGGGAGATTTCCATTCACTTCCTATCTTGGAGATGCAACAGGAAATGAGAGGAAATCTCTACAAAGTGAACATAATTTACACCTTGGGCGGTTGTCAAAAGAACATTTGCCCTAGCTGGAGGATTTCCCCTCATTTTCAGTCCCAGTGACGAGATCCACCAGGAATAATGAAAATAGGGTGAATCTCCCTAGCAGGTATAGGGTACCCTGACAGAGGGTCTAACCCTACTCTACTCCATCCAAAACGAAAAAAAAAAAAGCCTTGACATACACTTTACCATAACCTCGTCTACGCCATGACCTGCCTCCTTACAGTTTTCTATCATGGACAAGTATGCAAAAATTGAGATCTTTGCAAGAAAAATGGAGCATTTACATACTGAAACCAGATGAGTTCATTCTCACATAAAATTCAAATTTGCCATTATCGTGTAAAGAAGTTCTGTTGCATAAAATATTTCTGTTTTGTGCAGTTTTCCATCCTGTCTCATCCAAATGTCCTCCTTGGACTTCCTATCTTTCTATGTCACCTCTGAAATAGGCCATTGGCCAAGATGGGGTGCAAAGTCATGGAGGGGCCCAGCAATGTGCTTTTAGGGTGTAGACCATCCTTTCTGAGCCTGGGTTCCTCCAGATGTTGCTAGATGTTCCAGGGTTGCTAGGGTTCTTTGAAGAATTTGCAATTTCTGCCTCTCGGAAAAGTTCCCACTGGCACCAATGATCTTATCTTTATTTGTCTGTGAGAGGGGGATTCATCCCACTGACCACAGATGTAAGGAGCATTCTTTCCACTGACCATGACACTATTGTACAGGGAGCTGTAGATATAGTCATTTGTAGCAGGGGTTCCCTACACTAGAAGGTTATTTCAAGGGTCTGACCTTGTAAAAAACTGAGAAAGGCTGGTGTATATGGTCTCTCAACATCTGTCATCTTCAGGCAATGATCTATCTTCCCCATCAGTCTGTCTTTTCTGATTCCTGTATCCTCCTCGTTATTGAAGAGTCTCGTTTCACCTATCTGTCCAAGTTACATTGGCCACACACAGATTAACTGGGTCTCACTGGGGGCTGCAATTGATTGAGCCCGTCATCCTTATATGGAAGAGATATAGGCAATCGGCACAGATGCCAAAGACCCATACTGTTCGTCAGTCAATATGGCAGTTTTTTTCAACCTGTCCCCCAGAAGAACCCTTGAAATAATTTTCAGGTCTTGGGGAACCCTTGCTAAATCCAGTTCATTGGTGGTTAGTAGGAAGAACACCCCCCCCCCTTCCTTATAGCAGTGGTCAGAATGCCACCATTACAAACAGATAAGAAGGTGGAGAGCAATGTACTGCAGGTTGTCCATGCTCTTTTGCTACACCTAAAATGGTATGGAATTTCTTCCAGTGTAAACAAGCACCAATGGTTGTTTATGTTTGTCATTTGTAGAAACTCCCTTTACCTTGTACAATAATAATGCTTTGTCTGACTCGGACTTCCATTCTCTGTTTCGGTCTCATCTCTGTAGGTCTCTGTCTGGTCTGTTCTGTTCCTGAAACCTAGCTTCTTAAAATACAAGGCCTGTACCAAAAGTAATGCAAAAGTAGGCATAACTTTTTTATTAATTTAAATAAGTTGTTCAAATTTCACATGTAGGTATAGTAACCCTTCCTCTATAGTAATTCATCTGCTTCTTTTTCATTGCAGGTAAATAATGGATTCCAGGCAGAAGCAACCTGCCGTCATTGCGTTTTTGACGAAGGAGGGGTACAGGCTGTCCGACATCCACAGACGGCTACAGAATGCTTACAGAGATGAAACCATTGACAAGAGAAAAGTCTTGTCATTGGTGACTCTATTCATAAACATTCTGTAGCCTTCTCTGGGTGTTGGACAGCCTGTACCCCTCCTTCATCAAGAACGCAATGACCCTTGACGAAGGAGGGCTGCAAGCTGTCCGACATCAACAGAAGGCTACAGAATGCTTACAGGGATGAAGCCATTGACAAGAGCATAAATGTCATAAATATTCTGTAGGCTTCTGTGGATGTTAGACAGCCTTGACCCATCCTTCATCAAGAACTCAATAACTCTTGATAAAGGAGGGCTGCAAGCTGTCCAACATCCACAGAAGGCTATAGAATGCTTACAGAGATGACACCATGGACAACAGAAATGTCTTGTCATTGGTGACTCTTGTCATAAACATTCTGTAGCCTTCTCTGGATGTTGGACAGCCTGCACCCCTCCTTCATCAAGAACGCAATGACCCTTGACGAAGGAGGGCTGCAAGCTGTCTGACATCAACAGAAGGCTACAGAATGCTTACAGAGATGAAGCCATTGACAAGAGCATAAATGTCATAAATATTCTGTAGGCTTCTGTGGATGTTAGACAGCCTTGACCCATCCTTCATCAAGAACTCAATAACTCTTGATGAAGGAGGGGTGCAAGCTGTCCAACATCCACAAAAGGCTACAGAATGCTTACAGAGATGACACCATGGACAACAGAAATGTTTTTTTATTGGTGACTCTTGTCATAAACATTCTGTAGCCTTCTGTGAATGTTGGCCAGCCTGTACCCCTTCTTCGTCAAGAACTCAATAACTCTTGTCGAAGGAGGGGTGCAAGCTATCCTACATCAACAGAAGGCTACAGAATGCTTACGGAGATGAAGCCATTGACAAGAGCATAAATGTCATAAATATTCTATAGGCTTCTGTGGATCTTGGACAGCCTGGACTCATCCTTCATCAAGAACTCAATGACTCTTGACGAAGAAGGGGTACAGGCTGTCCAACATCCACAGAAGGCTACAGAATGCTTACAGAGATGACAAAATGGACAACAGAAATGTTTTGCCATTGGTGACTCTTGTCATAAACATTCTGTAGCCTTCTGTGGATGTTGGACAGCCTGTACCCCTTCTTCATCAAGAACTCAATAACTCTTGTCGAAGGAGGGGTGCAGGCTGTTTGACATTCACAGAAGGCTACACATTGTTTCAGGAGATGACACCATTGACAAGTGCATAAATGCCATAAACATTCTGTAGCCTTCTGTGGTTCTTGGACAACCTGGACCCCTACTGCATCAAGAACTCAATGACGGCACATTGCTTCTGCTTATATTCCATTATTTACCTTCAATGAAAAAGGAGAAGAAGAAGAGTCACTATGGAGGAAGAGTTACTCTACCAACATGTGACAATTGAAGGAACTATGTAAGTTATTAAAAAAGTTATGCCCACTTTTGCAATTCTTTCATACAGCTCTCGTATATTCTTAGCCAAAAAGTTCAGTAGAGTGGTTTTGACTGCTGTCTGTGTCTAGGGAGGTTCACCCTTGCTGCCTGCCCTGCTCACCATCGTCAATGGGACACAAAGTGGTGGGAAGGTCAAAATGGTTGCTACTAAAACAAGAGGTGAGGGAACACCTTCCAATGAGAGCAACTGTTCCGATGACGATTCTAAGAGGGGAATTTCACTTACTGTGAAATTCTGCCTACCCTGGTCACCATCGGCGATGGGACACAAAGTGGTGGGAAGGTCAAAATGGTTGTTACTGAAACAAGAGGTGAGGGAACACCTTCCAATGAGAGCAACTGTTCCGATGACAATTCTAAGAGGAGAATTTCACTTATTGTGGAGAGATTTTCTGGTGCTTCCTCTTATGTCTCGAGGATAGGAAATTATGGGAAATCTCCACAATGGCAAAAAAGCTGGCAGTGGTTTTAACCTTTACATACTCTATCCAAAATATTAAAAAAATGGCTAGCGACATACTTTAACCAAAAACTTAACATTGTACTAACACCTCTCTTAAACGGAGGGGGGGGAAGGACTGCAACCTCTAACATGTTTTTATTGCTCTCGGGGCTGCATTAAACAGATTTTGGTTCCTCAGAAAGGAAGAAGATCTCCAACAGCACCACAGACAGAAGCAAAATAGGTTTTTAGTTAGAGTAGGGGAAGGCTAGATCCCCTGTCAGCTTTGGATTTCTGCCAGTGTCCCTGCTACAGAATTTCTATGTAATACTCACCTCTCCTGGGATCCAGCATTGGGTCTTCTTTCTAGCACCATGGCCAATCAACACACCTCTCCTGACTGGCGTTCAACTTTCGAGCAACACATTGCTACACCTAAGATGAGCCCCACACTCCATGCCTCAAGTGTCAGCCTGTTCTGCTGAGACAACTGTATCTTCTGTATCGAGTTCCCCAACACTTTTACAACTTCGGTGATGCTATGCCTCCTGTGTGCTGTGTCTGCAAGTGCAGTTTGTGATCCCCGTTTCTACAAGTGCACCCTTGAATTGCATTCTCTCCAAGTGTACCTCTATGTGCTCCTTGTCTCCAAGAACATTACTGTGCACCCCTTGTCTCCAGGTGACCCCTGGGCACCTCCATGACTCCTGTGCCTCCTGTGCCTTAGGGCGCCAGGATAGGGGGGGTGGTAAAATCTGAATCCACTTGCTGGGGATTTGGATTTTAATGGTACTGCAGACTTGTTTTTAACACATGGCCGGGAGTGTGTGTACTTTTTGTAAAGCCAGTCTTCAATATGGAAGTGATATAATCATTTATGAAGCCGCTGATCACTTCCACAACTACTGCACTGTAACGACCCCCTCCCCCGTCCCACCTGGGGGCCCAGTGTGATCATGGGAGGTGCTACTGGGAAAGGTGGCAAAATGCACCTTCGCCTAAGTAGGCAAAAGTCCTTGCACCAGCCGTGTCTGCTATGTCCATCTAACCTTCCATAGTGCTGCCCAAGCTTCTACTATTTCTGGCCATCTTTCTCTGCACTAGTATTGGCTATTCATTTCTACCACAAACCCAATCTCCACCATTTATTTTACCGGTCTGTTCTTCCTTCTCCCAGAATTTTGTCCTTTAAAATTTTCTAGTAAGGTATGCTGAGTTGGTGACCCGAGTCTCCATTCAGACCCTAATCAGTACAGGGCCTGTAGTAAGTGACCCATAGGGGTAGATTTACTAAAACTGGAGCACTCATAATGTGGTGCAGCTGTGCATGGTAGCCAGTGGTGTTGCTATGGGGGTGCGGACCACACCCAGGTGACACCCACCAGAGGGCTGACATCCAGGACTGTCATGGGCACCCCTGCCTGGGCACTGCCCAGGGGCCCTAGATGCATGGGGGGGGGCCTTTGCAGTTTCCTCCCTGCAGTTTCCCTCACTTTTCTATTTCCTACAGGTCAGTTCCCTTATCTTTCTCTCACATCTCCAGCTGTCTTCATTGTTCACTCTACTCATCATCCACTCTACTCATCATCCTCCTCCCTACCTCAGCCACTATCCCATCCTGCTCCCTTTCTTCCCCATACATATCCATCCATCTCTGCCTATCACACTGCCTCTCTCTCGGATCGTTCTCATCTCTCTTCCCTTTTCCCAGACAGCTGGTTTTCCAACATCTAGCAGTCCTACTAATTTACAGCCTCATTCCTTGGCTGGCCGAATTTTCTTCCTGACATATTCCCGATAATAGTCCTTCCAGTCCACTTTCCCTCCCTCCTCATCTGCTTGTTCTCTGGAGGGACTTCATCTTCACACAGGTGTGTCCCGGCATAAAGAACAAACACTGCAGATGACCAGAATCCCCCACCTTGCACACCCCCAACACTATCTCTTTACTATTCAATGGAGATCTCTCCCTCTCCCCTCCCTGCCAAACCCTTTGCTTTTGGTATACTATGGTTATTCCTCACCAGCCAACAGTATTCCCCATATTCATCTCTAACCTTTGACCCCCATCTGTTTACCTCTTCTCCCCCTTCCCTCATGCCAGCACTGATCCTCCCCATTTTCTATTCCCTATACAGACCAAGTGTCAGGGACCATCGCGACGCATGGGTCTACACATGCGTAGATGTCTGCCGAGACGTATAGGTGGCATGGCACTAGGACCCAGGCGCACCCGTCGTCTGGACAGTACTAGGCAGGCACTGGGACCCAGGCTACGCCTGTCAGGTGCAGGGCGGGCTATTTAAACTAGCCCTGCACAGACACTTGTTGCCGAATGGTCTTTGTATCCTGTTACCTGTGTGTGAGTACTTCTGATCTGGATTGTTTTGACCTTGTTGCCTTCTCCCGTCCTGACCCCTTGGCTTGCCTGACTCTGCTCCTGGATGTTCCCGTTTAGATCTGAGCTCCTGGTATTGACCCTGCGTGTGACTCGACTATCCTTTGCCTACCGTTTTGTACCTTACCGATCCACTAGTAACCGACCCGGCCTGCATGACTCTGATTTAGCTCATCCATCCACCCACCCCGCAGGGATCACTAGGCTCCCTTACATCAGACTCCTAGCTCTCTGGAGCCCCTGTCAGACTCCTCTACCCCTGTTGGAGATACCTGGTAGTTGCGACCTGGTACCGGAGTGCTCCAAGTCCATCCCCACCATCAGGGGCCCTGGTGAACAAGTGCTCCAGTGCTTAGACTCCGCACTCTGGGGAGGCTCTACCGGGGACTGATAGAGGTGCTGTCAGGCGGTCCGTTACACCAAGATCCCCCAGTTTCATTCCAGTTCTTCTTTACTGATCCCACATCACCTTCTCCCCTACCCCATGGTTCCCAGCCCATTCCCCCCCCCCCCGACAAATTTTTTACAGTGGTTAAAGAAGAACGAAGAACCCCGAGGTGGAGCATCTTACTACTGCTGCCGATGCTTGTGTGGGCAGGATGTGTATGACACCGATCCCTACTGACCATCCTCTCCTATTCATTCCAATGTGATCAACGCAGTACATATCCCTCCACACAAGCAGCAGCAGAAGTAGTAAGATGCTCCTCCTCTGGGTCCTTCCTTTACCCCTGGAAAGCAGCGGAAGAGAGCCATAAACTATGGAGGGGAACGTAGAGTGGAGAGATGTAATTCTAATTCAGTGACAGCTACTCAGTACCCAGTGGCATTTGGGAAAAAAGTATGTGGGGGGGGGGTGACACCAAGTTTTACCTTACCAGGTGACACCAACCATAGTGACGCCACTGATGGTAGCCAACCAGCTTCTTACTTCAGCTTGTTCAATTAAGCTTTGACAAACAAACCTGGAAGCTGATTGGTTTCTATGCAGAGCTGCACCAGATTTTGCACTCTCAACTTTTAGTAAATCACCCCTCTAGTGGTCATTATATATCCACCTTCTCTCCGTTCAGACTTGCAATTACATTGCATGGTAAGAGGGAAGTTTCAGCAATAACTTCCTGTTTGGCTCTACGATGTCTTGTGAATATCTGCTGAGAGCCACAAAGGAAGCTGATGTTGGAAGATTTGAAGGTGTGCCATGATAAGCTTTGCTTAGTGCATGGTATATGGAACATGCCCCCCCTCCGGGGCCAAGTGTTCCTAGTCTTCCTTGATAAAGCTTCTTTCTTCCACTGGTTTTACGCTTCTCTCTTTTCAATGTGTCTTCTTTCTCTTGCACTAGTTCTCCTCACACTATGCATCCCTAATGACTTCTTTCTACGTCTCTGAAGGTTCTCATTTATCCAGGTCATGGTATGTCTCGTAGCAGTAATTCACATTCATCTGGATTTGTTCTGTAATGTTGAAGATGTTTCATAGCTCCTCCAAGAAGCTTCTTCAGTTCATTGGAGTATTTTTCCTGGCACCCATTGGAACTGAAGAAGTAGAAAATGGAGAAGCTATGAAATGTCTTCAACATTACAGAACAAGTCCAGTTGAATGTGATTCACTACTACTGCTAGAAATACAGTACTGTGCAGAAGTTAGGCAGGTGTACAAAAATGCTGTAAATTAAGAATGTCTTCACAAATATATATTTAATTATTTATTTTTAGCAATTTATAAAATCCATGGTGAACTGACAGAAGGAAGATGAAAATCAAATCAATATTTGGTGTGACTACCCTTTGGCTTCAAACCAGCCTCAATTCATTGTATCAAGCTCTTTTGAAGAAGCACACAAGAAACAGGCAACATCGGGACCCTAGACGTAGTGGCTGGCCAAGGAAACTTAATGAAGCAGATGAAAGACACATCATGCTTACTTCCTTTCCACATCTGAAGATGTCCGGCAGTGCCATCAGCACAGAACTGGTGGAAACCAGTGGGACCCAGGTACATCTATCTACTGTCTGGAGAGGTCTGGCCAGAAATGGTCTTCATGGAAGAATTTTGACCAAGGCTAAGCGACTCAACTATGCAGGAAAACATAGGAACTGGGGGGCGGGGCAGAAAAATGGCAACAAGTGCTCTGGACTGATGAGTGAAAATGTGAAATATTTGGCTGTAGCAGGAGGCCGTTTGTTCACTCAAAGGCTGGAAAGCGATACAATAATGAGTGTCTGCAGGCATGATGGAGGTTCCTTGCAAGTTTGAGGTTGAATTTCTGCAAATGCAGTTGGGGATTTGGTCAGGAACAATGGTGTCCTCAATGCTGAGAAATACAGGCAGATACTTCTCCCTCATGCCATACCATCAGGGAGGTGTGTGATTGGCCACTAATTTATTCTGCAGCAGGACAACCACCCCAAACATACAGCCAAAGTGATTAAGAACTATCTTCAGTGTAAAGAAGAACAAGGAGTCCTGGATTGATGGTTTGGCCCCCACAGAGCCCTGATCTCAGCATCATGGAGTTTGTCTGGGATGACATGAAGAGACAGAAGGATTTGAGGCAGCCAACATCCATAGAAGATCTGGGATTAGTTCTCTAGGATGTTTGGAACAAGCTACCCGAGTTCCTTCAAAAACTGTGTGCAAGTCTACCTAGAAGGCAAAGGGTGGCCACATCAAATATTGATTAGATTTGGATTTCTCTTCTGTACATTTATTATCCATTTTGTTAATTGATAAAAAAAATAAACTATTAACACTTCAATTTCTGAAAGAATTCTTAATTGACACCATTTTTTTCACTGCCTATAACTTTTGCACAGTAATGTACATCTTTCTGCCTTGTACTGGTAGCACAGTTCCCTGCATTGGCTCTAGTCATTGCTGTCCTTCTGATTTGTCCTACCCACCTCTGTATGTCAGGTTTTTCCCTCTTCTTTCATTCTAATACTCCTCTTAAAGTATATGTAAAGCCAAAACTTGTTAGGACCCCATATCAGGATTTTATTGCAGGTGTGCTGTGGTTATGCTGGGCAAATTCCACAGGTCATAATTCAAATAATTATTTCAGGTCAATTTTCAGTCCTGTTAACTACACACAATATTTGAGCCCTGAAGAAGGGGGAGATCTCTGAGCTCCCAAAATGTGTTCGCTGTTTTATGTTTTCTTGCATGGATTTACATTTTTGGACTCTTATACTGTATATCCAGAAATATTTGTACAAAACTTCTCATTAGATTTGTCGACTTGAATGCCATTCAAAAGTACTCCAAAAACGTCATTCGTTTTTAACATTTGATACTGGAATGAATGGAATTTCCCATAGGAAAACCACATTCACTTTTAGAAATTTTTTTACTCAAGAAAAATTTTGTAAACCGTTCCCTCAAATTTTCTCGGCACTGCAGTAGGAAATTAATGTTGCTTTGACCCCACTTACTTCTAGAAAATCAAACGGATTTTCTTAAATGAAAAATTTCAGACAAAATTCTAGTGTATGGTCAACCAGGGGCGGACTGACCATTCGAGCATTCGGGCACTGCTCGAGGGCCCAGGGTCAGTAGGGGGCTCCATGAGATGTCCCTGGTGCCTTTCATAGGCTTTTTTGGGTGTGGTTTGTGTGTGGGTGAGGACACAGGGGCCCCATGATCCCCTATTGCCTGGGGGCCCCATGAGTTGTCAGTCTGCCCCTGTGGTCAACTTTAGTGTTTTGGTCTGATGTTCTCATTGGTCTTTCTGACCCTAGATGCCAAACTCTTGAACCTCTAGCTAAGGAGTACCCTGTTGGTGTGGAGAGCAGCCTCACGAGAACAATTGCAACCAGTTTAAATGCCTCATTCATACATGTTCCAGGTTTTCATTCCTGTCTTGGCTCCCACTGGGGAGGTTCACCCTTACTTTTTGCCCTGGTGATCATTGTCTCCAGTACAGAGGGGATTACTGCTCATTAGGGAGACATTTCCAGGTAGCGAAATGAGAAAAAAACAGAACAGAGGTCCTAAATTTTCCCATCCAAAACTAGAAAAAAAAAAGATTTGGCTTTGCATACACTTTTATCTCTGCTTTTCTGCCTAAAAAATTTTAATTCTAAGAAAGTCCACCCTCTTCCACCGTTGGTGGCATCAACCCTCACAGAAAGTCATAGGAAATTTATAGTATTTGAATTGTCACAGGAACAAAATTTTCTCTCTGAGTGTTTCTTTAAACGATTATGGGTCTACCTCTTGAAAAAGGATGGTGAAAAAAAAGGGTTTTTAGAAGGACAATCTTTTTCAACCACCAGATATAGTTTCCATCCTAACATGTAGTCAGCTTGATTTCACTTGGGTTTTCCTGTAGGTCATTGACGCTCAAAAATTCTGACCCCCGAATGCTGTGCTCCAATTGCCCTAAGATTCGGCTTTGCTGTTTTCTGGACTATTGCCAGGTGTGGTTTCCACTACAATGTGCTGTATACTGTTTATAGCAATTTGCAACACGGAGACCCCAGGTCCCATTATGGAACCCTACTTTGGTCCTTTACCTCAAACTGCACACCTCTGCTTTAGACTGTATGTCAAGGTGTTTTTTGGCTCCTTATCTAATTTGCTTTCTATAAATCCTGAATATTTTCAACATCCTCTATAGGTTCAGTACGTATTCCTGAACTGTTTTAACTTCAAAACCCTTTCCAGCTTCTGGCCAACCTCATGTCCCCATCACATACATATGCACTTCCCAGGCTCTCCTCTCTCCTACAAATGACCTCAAAATCCTGGCTACACAATTTCCCATGGGGTGCTTACATTTTCAGAAAGCCTCTTGCCTACTTTATCCATTTATGAAAGATTTATATAGTCCTTCAAAACCCACTTCTGCCTTATTTCCAATTCATCTTTCATTTCATTTATTACCAAATGGGCAGCAACTTGTATTAAATGTCTGACTAAAGAACACTTTGTTTTGCCCTCTTAGCAACCAATCAGAGTCTCAAATTAGAGTCTCCTTTCCCTCCAAGAGAGAAGCTGACTGGTTGCCTTAAGGAAACTATAGAAAGCCCTAATGTCAGACATTTTACACACATAATTGGCAGTTATTGGTCTTAAAGCTGGACCTCAACCCAAAGCTTCAAACCACTTCAGAAATATACTTGGGCATTAGGGAGGCCTGGGAGTCCTAAGAAGTAAAAACATACCCAACAGTTGGAAACAGCTATTCATGTGACATATCCCTTGGGTGTTCCGAGGTGTTGACATTAGCCCTCAGTCAAAGTGAATAGACAATATGTAGAGTGACCTTTCTCAACTTTCTACCCCGGAAGAACCCTTTAAATAAATTTCAGAACTCCTGCTTAAAGTTATATATCAGGGGTCAGTGGGGAAAAATGCCCCTTACCTTGGTGGTCAGAATACCACCCATACGGACAGCTATGAAGATAACTGGTGTCATGCCGCTGACTCTGCCAAGTGGCTTTGGTCCTAGAATTATGCAGACACCATCTATTAAGTCAATCAACCACAGTTCAAAGAACCCCTACCAACCTCTGAAGGAACCCTAGGATTGAAAGGTTGGCTGCTGTAGAGGGTGGCCCTCCAGTTGGTCATAAAATGTCCAAAACTGTAGCTCTGATGTTTCCACCTGATAGGTCACTTTTAGAATCTGGAGAGACCCTCTTCCAGCCTGCTTCCTACAGTCTCAGCATTTTTATGAAGTGGGCATAAGCTTTAGGTTCAGATCTGCCTTAACTATTCCTTTTCTTTCGTCAAACCTGTTCATGTAGGTTGATGGTACACTTCTATATTGTTTCAGCACATGATAGGAGGTGACCCTGCCCTCTCCATTGCACATTCTTCATTGGTACTAGCTGAAAAAACACTGAAATGAATCCAGCTTTGGAGATCATGTTCACAATACGTAGACCACCATCCCGATGTTGGCACTGTTCAGTCATTGACATTGCATGGAAATTTCCAGAAGAGGACAATCCCCTTGATAAATCGAACATTTAGAAATAACGGTTTGTTTCAGTAAGTAAATGTTCCTTATTGTTTGTGAACCAAGTGTTCCATGACTCTTCTGATAGAACTTAAATGAGAACATTTTCTGCAATTTATTTATTTTTTTCTTAAAGAATGTATGCTTTTTGGACAAATTCCACAAATAAAAAAAAAAAAATGAGAAAAAAAAGAAAGAAAGAAAAAAAAAAGTTATGAATCCCCTCTCTCTCCCTTCGCAAGAGAAATGTTTCAGTTTTGGCTAAAAACTAAAGTAATCCCCAGAAAAAAAGGGGGGAAGAAAATTGATGAATCAGGGAGGAAAAATAATAGATAAAGATCAAAAGCAATACAAAAAAAAAAGTTTATTGTTTTTGTTGGAAAAGCCAAAAAAAAGAGAAAAAGAAAAAAAGAAAAACGATTTTCCCCAAATTTCAAACAGAAAAAGTAAAAAAAAAAAAATCAACAAGAAAGAAAAGAGGTTAAAAAAAAAAAAATTAACCTGAAGGTGAAGATGAAAAAAAAAAGCACCTTCAAGGTCAAAGATGGGGCAAATGTTGGGGCTTTAGGCATTCAAGCCAGCTGTGTTGGTGCATGCACGATGGATGTATAACAGGAAACAGGAAGTGGAGTCGGGTTCTGGAGGAAGTGCTTTGACTGGAAAATGGCGGCTGTCTTTGGATAGGAAACCATACACAAATGTAGAGCCTGGCAGTCATATTGGATGTGGCAATGGCATGTAATGCTGTATGTGCATTTTTCTTACCCCACAAAAGACTACTTAGTATAACGGTAGAGTCTTTGATAAGCACACTTTAAGTCTTTCTTTGTCTAACGTGCCTCTTGTTCAGCCCTTCTTCTCCGTCAGTCACGCGGTGTCAGGTGCCAGCACTGGGATATATATTTAGACCGTGAAAACGTAATAGTGATGCGAGGTGTGAGGATGGGAGGAGGGCGAGGAGGTGAATGGTGTTAATTGGGAGGGGAGGCGAGAACTGTTAGGAACACTCTTAACTCATGGAACCTCGGGACTTGGAGTATGTAGCAACAGAGGTAATTATTTGTAGAAGCCCCAGGGTCCTCTGTGCCTATTCTCCCGTTGCATCACGTTGCACAATACTGATAAATTAGGAGGAAAATCACATTTTATCACATCAGCAAAAAGCAGGAAGATTCTAATCTAAGGCTTAAGCTGGCCATACAACGTGGTAGCTTCAACGTCCACTTCAACGTCCACTTCCTATCCACCGATCATTGCAAACAAAGCTATCTGCTTGGAAAAAAAACACCAAAATTTGGACAAATGGGAAGTCAAAACTGAGTAATAATGCAGTTTATTGAAATATCCTATTCAAATGGCATAGAAACTGGAAAAACATATGGCAGTTTCCTTAAAAGGTATCTGATTTTCCACCATATCAACCGGCAGTCAGTTCAAACCACCATTTTAAGCCCTTTGTGATTTTCGACATAAAAATAGAACCAAAAGTTGGATCACCTTATCACGTGTCACGTGTCATGTGTCATGTGTATGGCCAGCTTAAGAATCTCTTCTATAAAGACCTGAAAAATAACTGAACCATGTTTGACCCGATGAAGCTTGGATGTCAAAAGTGGTTATGGACAGTCTTCAAATGTTGGCAGAATCTAGATTTTGATGAGTCTTTACACCTTAGGAAAATGTAACAAGGAATCTCAATGAATGTTTACCATCTCAGATACTTGCAATGCTCATGGCTAGTTCACCTGGGGAACCTATGACATGGACACCTTGCAGCCCACTCATTATCCTCTGGTCAGTGAGTGAGCTGGATTTACTGGTGATCCTGAAGGGATTATGGCGCATAATGCCCTACTCTAATAAGAGAATGTAGATTTTTTAGAACAGTACAGGATTTCTTACTTACAAGCCCAGTGTCCTCCGCTAGTCAATAAAAGCAAAAGTCTCACCTGTTCCTGCCCAGTAAACTAAGCAGAGGTCTACAAATGAATGGGCGCCCCAAAGGAACCCAACAAAACTGGTAAGATGTCCAGAGGACAATTTTTTATTGAATTATTGATAGATCAGGAAAAAATATCAACAACAACCTTCCATAGACAACCTCCTACTGGTGGTGGTGCTCAACTCTAGAAATATATCGTCAGTGTAGTGGCCAGGGCCAGTGGGCATTCAATTAGCTGGAAAATCTAGGCACAACCATTCTGAAAAATAGCAAAGGTATCAAAGTTTGAAGTCTCAATCTTCTAAAGGCAGCTAAAGTTCTGGTCATAGGTGGATGACCATAGGAAAAATATGACCGGACACAAAAGTTGAGGTAGAAGAATATAGGTCATCCACCCCAGGATTCAAGCTGACAATCAAAATTGTGGTTGAAGTGGAACACGTAATTCTTTTAGCTTTAAAGCAGAACTCCAGGAAATCAGAATTTTAATGATATCCCTCACATATACATCCCACCTACTCTTACAGCTTTAAAAAATACTCAGTGTGCACATTTCAACACCCATCCCCCAACATCTTGGCAATGGTACTATCCCATTCAATAGGTGACTAAAGAAAAAAAAAATGGCTTCTGAAGTTCTGCTTACTTGGTCACTTCACCTACCCTAGCCTTTGGCTTGGAGATTGGAAAAAAACCCAGCACATTGATGATGTCACCCTATTGTACTTGTCTCCTGAAAGTTTGTGTACGTTGTTAGACTGACAAGTGTGGACAAGGCAATAGAGACGAGACCATGCATTTTCATCAATTATACATAGATTACCAACAAGCATGCAGGCAGTGATGGCTTTTCTTAGCGCTGGATGTTTTTTAAACTGACTACCATGAATGCACCCTGTAAAAAATGTTTTTGTAAAACATAGAGTTTATGTCAGTAATAACAAAATATAAAAACACGGATTTGTAAACCTGAAAAAGTTAAAGCTCAACTGAAAGATTTTTATTGCGGTCTTTGACCAGATTTTGGGAGATGTCATGTAACCTCCAATGTGACCTTCCAATAGGTTGGCCAGCAGGACACACAATAAGTAGGATTGGCATTACCTGGTGAGGTATGGTGTTCCCAGAACTTAGCTCTAATGATACCATTTTATTTTCTTGGTTTTCAGATTTAGGAGATGTCATGTAACCTCCAAGGTGACCTCCCAACAGGTTGGCCAGCAGGACACACAATAAGTAGGATTGGCATTATCTGGTGAGGCATGGTGTTCCCAGAACTTAAGTCTAATGACACCATTTGATTTTCTTGCTTTTTAAGATTTAGGAGATGTCATGTAACCTCCAAGGTGACCTTCCAACAGGTTGGCCAGCAGGACACAATAAGTAGGACTGGCATTACCTGGTGAGGTATGGTGTTCCCAGAACGTAGGTCTAATGACACTGTTTGATTTTCTTGCTTTTAACATCAGAGACCTCTGTGGACAACTGGTATATGAATACATGGGCAGAAGTTGAGAAAGGCTCTAGGAAGAAGGCTCTAATAAGTTGTGTTGGCTCTAAGAACGACTTCATATTTTATTGTTGCCAGCTGTGGCCCACCCCACTTGATAGAGTTGCGAGCTGGTAGAAACATTGGGAGATATAAGAGGATGAGCACTGGAGTCAATGCATACTCATCACCTCTCTGTACAAGCCCTAAGACACAGGCTGCTCCAACTGAAGAAGGCCCAAGTCTAGCCATTGGACAACAGTGTCAATAAATTGGCGATTCTGAGGTGGCCTTGCCCCTCTGTTCAAGCCCTAAGACACAGGCTGCTCCAACTGAAGAAGGTCCAAGTCTAGCCATTGGACAACAGTGTCAATAAATTGGCGATTCTGAGGTGGCCTTGCCCCTCTGTTCAAGCCCTAAGACACAGGTTGCTCCAACTGAAGAAGGTCCAAGTCTAGCCATTGGACAACAGTGTCAATAAATTGGCGATTCTGAGGTGGCCTTGCCCCTCTGTTCAAGCCCTAAGACACAGGCTGCTCCAACTGAAGAAGGTCCAAGTCTAGCCATTGGACAACAGTGTCAATAAATTCGCGATTCTGAGGTTGCCTTGCCCCTCTGTTCAAGCCGTAAGACACAGGCTGCTCCAACTGAAGAAGGTCCAAGTCTAGCCATTGGACAACAGTGTCAATAAATTGGCGATTCTGAGGTGACCTTGCCCCTCTGTTCAAGCCCTAAGACACAGGCTGCTCCAACTGAAGAAGGTCCAAGTCTAGCCTTTGGACAACAGTGTCAATAAATTGGCAATTCTGAGGTGGCCTTGCCCCTCTGTTTAAGCCCTAAGACACAGGCTGCTCCAACTGAAGAAGGTCCAAGTCTAGCTATTGGACAGCAGTGTCAATAAATTGGCGATTCTTATGGTGGCCTTGCTCCAATTTCAGAAGGTTCATAAAAAAAGGTCTTCAGGAACATTATCTAAAGATAATGGAATAATCCACACAATGCACTGCCCACCTCCTGTATGGGAAACATTATTTTCTCATTACTACTTTTTCCATGGGGCATTTGTTTGGGGCTGAGAAAACCACTCCTGTATATGGGGTGGTAATATGTACTGGATATCCTGCACAAATCTGGTCTTTCATATGGTTTGAGTATTGAGATCTGGGAGCAGATAACGTTTGGAGGAGGACCAATCAGTTAATGCCGATGTAACTGGATGACCTTTACTTTGCTCTGTGTGTCACAAAAAGAAAATTGGCTTTTTTCCCAAAAATCCTGTTTTTATCTTTTTCTACCCTCTTCTTCTCGGTGCTGCTGATCTTTCTCCAGCATCATTGCTCTGGACCTGCTACCTAATAGTGACAATGGTGGATCATGCATGCGCAAGGGGCGCCGCTTGTAGTCTCCCACCAGGCATTGCAGGCGCACATTTGGAAGACAGTTGTCACCCCGTAACAGGAACTACCTATACACGGACCTTCATGGGAGGACCAACGGGAATGTTTTTATCAAAGCTCCAAGCTTAAAAAGATTGAAAATTATTTTAGGAATGGTATCAAAGAATAAATTCCACTTCTCATTACTGGAGAAAGTACATGAAGTATTTTCCATCATCTTCTTGTGTGCTGTCTAGGACTACCTGAGAGGTCAGAGAGGGTTCCCTCAATGGCCATCCAACAACGCAGCTATTATGGGGATGACTTTGACAAGTGGCATATTTCTTCATCTGCAAACACTTACTGTACCTGCCTGCCTGGAGCATTTTAGCTGACAAGCTCCCCATCCCCTAGCATTCCTCAAGAGATGCATGTCTCCGGGGAGTGCTTGGAGACAAGATAAAGTGCCGTTTGTCAAAAGGGACAATATGTATGTAATACTTTGTCCCATCTTCCTATGTGCTGGCTAACACTAGCTGTGAGGTCAGAAAGGGCGCCCCTCCTCCCTGCACAGCCATCTGACAACACAGCTACCAAGGAGACAATTTTGACAAATGCCACTTTTCTGCTCTCCAAACACTTGCCTGCTTGCCGGGAATATTGCAGATGACAATCTCTCCTCCCTTTGTATTCCTTGTTAGATATTGCTTTGACTCAAAGCAGTGGCGTCGTTGTTTATGGGGGTACGGACCGCACCACTGGTGTAGCTACAGGGGTCACAGTGGTCACAATTGCGACCCTACCCCTGCTCCATGGGGCCTGTGGGGCCCCCCTGTCACATTATTTCCTGTCACATTCACACCCACCATACGTCTCCTCTCAGTCTCCAGCCCTGTTCCTGGCTCAGCTGGTGATTGGTGGGATTGGATAAGGGGGGCTGGGTGTCTGCTGAGCCTCATGTCCCCTTTTGCTCTGCTTACCCCAGGTTATTGAAGGATAGTGTGGTGGTGAACAGGGAGAAAAAGTAGCTAGAGATCGAATTTAGGCACATCCAGTGAATGCGCAGAAACTCCATGTCCACTCCCTGGCTGCCATAGTGCCCACCGCCACAAAGGCCATAGCTATGATGAGTCCTTCTATAGAAGCTTGTCTGCTGACTGTCCTGGGCTGAGCCTGACTCATCGGTGTTACCGCACACTGCATGTACTCAGCAACTTCTGTGTGCCTGTCCCCCCACCATCCTGTCCCCAGAACCCTACTGTCCTGTCCCCGAACCGCGCTCACCTGTCCCAGGGTCTTCCCTTCCAGCAGCCTCTGCTCTGACTCCCAATACACATGTACTGACTGCCCGGAACAGCCCAGCTCTGAGCATAACCAACCATTCACCAACTCTGTTCGGCCCCCCTCTTCTCCATCCCCCCAAACTCTGTTCAGCCCCCCTCTTCTCCATCCCCCCCAACTCTGCTCACATTACCCGTTCTCCATTCCCCCCAACTCTGCTCACCTTCCCCTCTTCTCCATCCCCCCCAACTCTGCTCACCTTCCCCTCTTCTCCATCCCCCCCAACTTTGTACTTTGTGGAGAGGGGGGTCTGTACTGAACGAGGGGGGTCTGTACTCTGTGGAGAGGGGGATCTGTACTCAGGGAGGGGGGTCTATACTTAGTGGAGAGGGGGGTCTGTACTGAAGGAGGGGGATATGTACTGAGGGAGGGGGGGTCTATACTTAGTGGAGAGGTGGATCTGTACTGAAGGAGGGGGGTCTATACTTAGTGGAGAGGGGGGTCTGTACTGAAGGAGGGGGGTCTATACTTAGTGGAGAGGGGGGTCTGTACTGAAGGAGGGGGGTCTATACTTAGTGGAGAGGGGGGTCTGTACTGAAGGAGGGGGGTCTATACTTAGTGGAGAGGGGGGTCTGTACTCAGGGAGGGTGGTCTATACTTAGTGGAGAGAGGGGTCTGTACTGAAGGAGGGGGGTCTATATTTAGTAGAGAGGGTGATCTGTACTGAGGGAGGGGGGTCTATACTTAGTGGAGAGGGGGGTCTGTACTGAGGGAGGGGGGTCTATACTTAGTGGAGAGGGGGGTCTGTACTGAGGGAGGGGGTCTATACTTAGTGGAGAGGGGGGTCTGTACTGAGGGAGGGTGGTCTATACTTTGTGGAGAGGGGGGGTATAAAAATTATTGGGGAGAGGGTGACTCCATATCTTACCGCACCAGGTGACACCAACCCTAGTGATGCCACTGGCTCAGGGCAAAATGCTGTTGTCAAGGGAACAAAGCAAATGTAGCATTTTGCTCCCTATTCCTATGTGCTGTCTAGCTCTAGATGTGAGGTCACACAGAGCTCCCCACTCCCTCCATGACCATCCAACAACGCAGCTAGCGGGGAGATGACTGCTTTGACAAATGGCACATTACATGGTTTCCAAGCACATCTCATGAGGAATGCTGGGGGATGAGGAGCTTGTCACCTGAGATGTTCCAGGAAAGCAGGCAAGTGTTTGGAGGCCACAAAAAGTGCAAGTCCTTGCTAGCTGTGTTGTCGGACAGCCATGGAGGGAGACACAATGCCCTGTCCGACCTCACAGCTAGGGTTAGATGGGACAAAATATGACAAGTACTTTTTCTCCTGAGGAACACCTTAATCAAAATTGAAGGAAGACTTCTTCTTTAGCATGTTAATGCCCATTTGAGATTTTAGTGATGGGTTTGTACACTTTTATTTTAGGTGATCCTGTTTAGGGGTTAAAGTGAACCTGTGCTTTGTGCATACTAGGCATCCTACCTGGTTTGCTCCAGAGCAGGAGCATTAAACATTCTGTTTCTATCTTATGTAGCACCCTCCTAGGGAAGCTAAGTAGAACTAGTTGATTTTTCTGTAGTTGGAGGCTGAATAGCAGCCCGGTGGAATAGTCAGAGGGGGTAAAATTTTGGTCAGGGCTGAGAGGCTCTTCAGACTAGTTCTCTAGAACTTCCCCCTAATCTAGAGACTTGGAGAACGCTCTAGAATTCAGTGGGCAGTGGTGAGGAGGAGCTGGTCTGCACTCTCAAGGGATCTTGGCCAATCTTCAAGCATTAGGCTTGGCATGGGATCAGGACAGCCCTTAAGATAGACTGAGCCTGCTAAGCAGCAGGAGTTCGGGTAGAAGATGCCGTGAGCAGGATGGTGTTTGAAGCCTGGGAGGGGGTCTATCTACAGGCAGAGGAGTTGGAGGGGAGGATCTCTCAGCCTCATTGTCCCCTGAGAGAGGACAGCCTGGGAAGCAGGGAAGGAGCCAGTGCAGCATAAGGTCTGAAGGCATCCACCAACCCACAAGCTTGCAGGAGAGACTAAGAAAGCCCACATCCCCTGGGCCGGATAAGCGGAAAGGGAATTCGGGGGGGGGGGGGGACCCGACTAGCCCCTATCTGGAATAGCTTTCATTTAAAGTGGCAGCTTCTGTGATGTCTTGGCCAGGGATTTCCTCAGGCATTTTGGGTGAAGGGGAAATTTCATCTGGGTCTGAGGTTGAACACCAGGAGAGGCTGGATATCTCTCCAAGAAGAGAGAACCCTTCTGACTACATGTACATAGTTCCAGGAATTTGTCCTCAGTTTTACAGTTCCTTGGGCATCCCATGTATCCCTCATCCTAATCCAAGTTTCAATCCTCTAATAAAATCCAAAAAAACAAGTCAAAGGACTGTTTACTGTCTCTGGAGTGCAGGTCTGGAAGCAAATGCGTGTTGCCTGGCTTTGCAGGACTATAGGGGGACCCAAATCTCTAGTGACTCCTAAGGGGGTAGTGCTACACTTGCTCTGAGAATCAGCATTACTTTCATGTATGGAGGAATATGTGCCATTGCCCCTCTCATAATACAGCACTTGGCATCTGAGCAGCCAATCGCCAGGCCCCGCATCACCACCGTGCTCACATGACAGGCCCCGGTAATGTATATATGCGATTTTAGCGATTGGATACTCCATACTAGGCCAGCTACAAGGTTTGCTTCATACCAGGAACACTAAAAATCCCATATTTAGCTTACCCATAGTCCCCTGCTGCTTCAATGATCTCCTAGACCCATGAGAATCACCAGTTTTAAGTGTAGGGTGTGACAGTGTGAGGCTCTGCCAGCGGAAAAATGGTTAGAAAAGGGTCATAGGGTTCACACGTGTGCAGAGTGTGAGGCCCCGGAGATTATGAATGGATTTTGGAATTCCCAGATTGGGTTCCGTAGTTTGGAGATTTTGAAGTGTCTTGGAAGGGAAGAAATTTCCAACCCAGTGTCCAGGTTTTGTTGCACACCAGCAAGGTGTGTTTCTACATGCACACAGTCCTTACAATGAAAGCTTGGGGATACCTCAGGGCAGTTGCTGCCATTTGGAGACACAGCCGTTGTGTGATGGTAGTGGTGTGCTCCAGCCAGGAGGAGTAACTTTCTTGGAAGACGGGACCCTATGTTGGGGGAACTTCTTGACCAAAGGACTGGGAGAATCAGATTAGCTACGTGGGTCCGAAGAGACTGAGAAAAATGAGGTGACTAGCGAGTCCAGGGGGGCTGGAGGGAGTCTGCATTCCTGAGAAGTGTGAAATAACTCGGGGGGGGGGGGGGCTGGGAGAACCCTATCTGGAGGCCAAGTGTGGGCCTCTACAGCAAGGTGCTGTCAGTGCCAGGATGGGGTCATCTAGCACCCAGGGCGAAGATGTCAAACTGTGCCCCCCCCCCAAAAAAAAAGGTTGAGGAATATGTGTCAGAAAAAATCACCCCCCCCCCCAAAAAAAAAATCAAGCACTAATCTTCACACTTACCCCCTAAGAATAAATTCCTGTTACAAGCCAAAATTCTCCCCAAACAAAAATTCCCCCTTTTTCAGACCAAATCCCCCCTCCCAGCTCACATCCTCTCCCTCCCTAAATCCCTCCTCCTAGCAAAAATCCTCTACTCCTCAGATTTCTTCTCTGAGCATAAATACCCCCCTCCTCCAAATCCCTCACTCACAGCACAAATTTCCCCAAATTCCCCCTCCTAGCGCAAACACCCCCAATCATTTCTGCTAGCCCAAAATCCCCCCTTCCCCCCCAAAAAAAACCCTCTGCCTAACAGAAATCAACTCTCCTAGTACAAATCCCCTGCTCCAAATCACCTGTTCTAGCACAACTCCCTAAAATCCCCACCACACCCAGGGCAACCACCCTTCCTGCCCACCCCTTGTCCCGGCCCTGGGTGCTGTGTGTAAGGGCTAAGTGAGCCTGGAAGACCAATGCTAGTGGCGGTGGAGCCAGGTGGCATTTTGCTGAAGCTGGAAAAACCCTGCGTGAGAAACTCTATGTCAACTATACGTTGTGTTGGAGTTTGCTTTGCCTTTTCTCAATAAAAGTGGGCTGCCAAGCCTTTTAAAATACAGTTCAGACTGATGCGATCTCACTTACAAACACATCTACCACAAGAGCTTAATCACCCCATATCACAAGGGGACCATGTGCCACTGCCCCTCCCTCCCACACTGCAGAGCTTAGCATTTCTGGAGCCAATTACAAGATCCATGGCCTGCCATGTGAGGACGGTGGTGGAGGGTTGACTTGTGTGCCTACAAGTTCACGTTAACCCCAAAGCAGCTGCACGTACCTTGCAGGGTACTGACAGTATTCCCCCAAACCCATGCACCCTTCCACCAACACCACCAGTGCCCAATCCCCAAAACTATCCATCTGCTTTATTAGCTGCTCTCAATGTAGACTGTGCAGTGCTAGACTGTGAAGATGGTGTAGCTATCAATAAAAAGTTGATATGAACCTGATGACGTCACATATGACGAAACATGTAGGGTGGAGCCACGTACGCATGCCACCACGCATGCGCGATCGGCCGGCGGCCATGTTGAATGCTGGAAAGGAATGATCTTCTTGTTTGTACACGCTTGTTTATGTCTACTACCACGTGAGTGCAATTTTATTCAAAAATAAAGGATTCCTATTAAGGATTTTATACTATGTGGAACAATTTATTCCTTTTGCATGTTTAATGCCACGAGTCTTATCTGGAGCGGATAAAGTCACTCCAAACAGGGGATTGCTGTAGGAAGACCCTCTACTTATCTCTCCTGGGGGATTCAGAGGAAGATGGCGCCTGCTGGCCTTTTTGGTTGTTATACAACAAATGCGAGATTGACTGCTCTTCACAGGGGGTCATGTTTTTCTGGTAAGACTTGGTGACACATCAGCTATCCTTGGAAATTGCCCTGTTTCATCACAGCCTTTGGGAACCACTTTCCTCTGATTTATCCTTCATTTTGGACATTTTATTATCACCATATAGCTTATATAAGTGCTACACTTTTTATATAGTGCTTTATTAGAGTGTCATGACACCAATATCCCAATCTTATGGCAGCCACCTGTCCAACGCGGTGCTGGAGGTAGTATTACCTTTCTCTTGCCGCACAGGGGGCCCTTGAAGGGTCAATTTGTGTTAGTTAGACTCCGGGTCCACCTTAATGTCAGTTGCTGGGAAAGCCGACAGACCAGAGACAGCTTAAGATTCATTTTGGAACTCTGAAAGGGCCATTTGGATGTTTACTCTCATGGGGAATATCGATTACCGTCGTTTCTGCTATGGATAAAGCTGCTCTGGGCAATTCGTCCGCTCGTTTTCCATCGTATGTTGCACAAAGATGACAAATCAACCCATGAAATCTGATCTGTAGATGGAACGTCAACAGTTCACGTAGAGCAGTGGCTTTTCTATGAAGATTTTGCTGAAAGCTTGCTCCACCTTTGTGAGGGTTTTTTTAGGGGACAATCTGTCCATTTTTTATGCTTTGATGACTAAGCAGCGGAGGTGTTAATAATGGAAGGGTCTTACTTGAATTGCAATGCTGTTATTAAAAAAAAAAAGTATGACAGCAAATGAAAATCCATCTGTGATTATGAAATGGCTCTAATTAATGTAAGAAGATCAGTGCAAGATAGGAGATCCGACCTAAAGCTGAAGGGTGGCCATGGACAGGCAAATATGCCCTTCATCATCCAGATCTGATGACCAATAAGACACTCAAGTGAGGGTCAGATTGTTTTGGATAACCCTAGGAAGCAATAATGAGCACCTCAGATTGATGACCAGTATGTGCCATCTTGGGTGATTCTTTGATAGCGACAATGGAAGGAGGTAAATCATGGCAGACATCTAACCTACCTATGGCTGACAGAAGAAGCATGAGCTATCCTGCAGTATTTGTGATCTTTTGTGATCCTCTCTGATCACAGAACAGGTCAGCGGGTAGGTAAGTAAGGATCAGATGATTTTGGTTAACCCTAGGAGGCAATAATGAGCTCCTCAGATCCTCATTATTGATGACCAGGATGTGCCAACTTGGGTGATTCTTTGATAGCGACAATGGAAGGAGGTAAATCATGGCAGACATTTAACCTACCTATTGGCTGACAGAAGCAGCGTGATCTTTCCTGCAATAATTGTGGTCTTTTGTGATCATCTTTGATCACAGAACAGGTCAGCGGGTAGATAACTGCAATTGGTCAAAGCAATGCTATCCCTGCCCTGCTCAAGCAAACACGGGCAGGGACATGCAAATTGGTAAGTCATAGTCCAATACACCACTCTGTCCCAATGCAAAAATAAAGAAAGGCTGCTGGCCCTTCCACAACGCAAACAAGGAGGGGATATGCAATGGCCAGGACGAAGGGCAGAGAGACTGATTAGGGTCATGTCTCACCAAAAGTCTGAAAAATGGGAAGTAGAAGCTGAGCTGTGGACTGATTCCTCACAAAGGTGTCCCAGACTTATCTGAGCCGGTCGCGCACAGCTATCACTGTGTTGGTGGGACTGTCCAGGTATTTCATACCATGAAATATCTCTAATAAATTTATGCTGATCATTTCAAGCCAAGAAAATGGACCTAAAACCATAGGGTGGCCACAAATGGGCCAATATACATCCCTATCCCGATCTAACAACTGATAAGACACTCAAGTAAGGATCAGATGATTTTGGTTAACCGTAGGAGGCAATAATGAGCTCCTCAGATCCTCATTATTGATGATCAGTATGTGCCAACTTTGATAGCGACAATGGAAGGAGGTAAATCATGGCAGACATCTAACCTGCCTATTGGCTGACAGAAGCAGCATGAGCTTTCCTGCAGTAATTGTGGTCTTTTGTGATCATATCTGATCACAGAACAGGTCAGCGGGTAGGTAACTGCAATTGTTCGTAGGAATGCCATCCATGCCCTACTCAAGCAAACACAGGCAGGGACATGCAAATTGGTAAGTCATTGTCCAATACACCACTCTGTCCCAATGCAAAAATAAAAAAAGACTGCCCACCCTTCCACAACACAAAGAAGGAGGGGAAATTCAATGGCCAGGAGGAAGGGCAGAGAGACTGATTAGGGTCATGTCTCATCAAAAGTCTGAAAAATGGGAAGTAGAAGCTGAGCTGTGGACTGATTCCTCACAGAGGTGTCCCAGACTTATCTGAGCCGGTCACGCCCAGCTATCACTGTGTTGGTGGGACAGTCCAGGTATTTCATAACCTGAAATATCTCTAATGAATTCAAGCTGATAATTTCAAGCCAAAAGAATGGACCTAACGCCATAGGGTGGCCACAGATGGGCCAATGTACATCCCTATCCCGATCTAACAACTGATAGGACGCTCAAGTGAGGATCAGGTGATTTTGTACAAACCTAGGAGGCAATGATGAGCACCTCACTGAAATCCTCGTTATTGACCACAGATAGGTGCCATTTTGGTTGCTTGGGAAAGGAAGAAGGTAAACCATGGCAGACATCTACCCCACTTGCAGCTGACCAAAGCAG